>NW_026278670.1:0-104072 GCF_023373465.1 Oncorhynchus keta | reverse complement strand
TATGACAGGGATGGGGTATGACAGGGATGGGGGTATGACAGGGATGGGGTATGACAGGGATGGGGTATGGGTTCTGGGATGGGGTATATCCAGGGATGGGGCAGCGAAGGGATGGGTTGATGACAGTGGATAGGCTGATGACAGGGATAACAACACACAGACAAGGGATGGGGTATGACAGGGATGGTATGACAGGGATAAGTATGTCAGGGATAAGTATGAACAGGGATAAGTATAACCAAAGGATAAGTATAACAGGGATAGGGTATGTCAAGGATAAGTATGTCAGGGATAGGGTATGTCAAGGATAAGTATGACAGGGATAGGAGTATGTCAGGGATAGGTATGACAGGGATAGTATGACAGGATCAGGATAGGTATGACAGGGATAGTATAACAAGATAAGTATGTCCAAAGGATGAGTATACAGGATAAGTGGAGGAAGTATCAGAGATAAGAAGCAGGGATAAGTATTGATAAGTGAATGTATCAATAGATAACAACACACTGGCGACAGAATAAGTATATATCAAGATAAGTATATCAAGATAAGTATAACAAGGATAAGTATCACAGAGATAAACCATATATCAAGGATAAGTATAACAAAGATATAACAAGATAAGTATATCAAGAGATAGGAAGTATATCAAGAGATAAGTATAACAAGAGATAAGTATATCAAGATAAGTATAACAAGAGATAAGTATATCAAGAGATAAGTATATCAAGAGATAGGAGTATATCAAGAGATAAGTATAACAACACATAAGAGCATACAAGAGATAAGTATAAGGATAAGGTATATCAAGGATAAGTATATCAGGATAAGTATGTCAGGGATAAGTATGACAGGGATAGGGTATGACAGGGATAAGTATGACAGGGATAAGGTATGACAGGATAAGTATGGGGTATGGGTTCCCAGAGGATGGAGGATGTCAGGGATAGGGTATATCAGAGATAAGTATATCAGGATGATAACAAGAATGGTATAACAACACATGAAGTATGTCAGGAGATAGGGTATGTCAGGGATAGGGTATGTCAAATGGGTTATGTACAACAGATGGGGTATGTCAGGGATGGGGTATGACAGGGATGGGGTATGACAGGGATGGGGTATGTCAGGGATAGGGTATAAGAGATAAGTATATCAAGAGATAGGTATAACAAGAGATAAAATATATCAAGAGATAAGTATAACAAGAGATAAGTATAACAAGAGATAAGTATAACAAGAGATATAGTATATCAAGAGATAAGTATATACAAGAGATAGGTATAACAAGAATAGAAATATAGCAAAGAATAAAATATAACAAGAGATAGAATAAGAGATAGAAATATAACAAGAATAGGAAATATAACAAGAGATAAGTATATCAAGATAAGATAGAAGTATATCAAGAGATAAAATATAACAAGAGATAAGTATAACAAGAGATAGAAATATAACAAGAGATAGAATATATAACAAGAGATAAGTATAACAAGAGATAAGTATAACAAGAGATAAGTATAACAAGAGATAGAAATATATCAAGAGATAAGTATATCAAGAGATAAGTATAACAAGAGATAAGTATAACAAGAGATAAGTATAACAAAGATAGAAATATAACAAGAGATAGAAATATAACAAGAGATAAGTATAACAAGAGATAGGAGTATATCAAGAGATAAGTATAACAAGAGATAGAAATATAACAAGAGATAAGTATAACAAGAGATAAGTATAACAAGAGATAAGTATAACAAGAGATAGAAATATATCAAGAGATAGAAATATAACAAGAATAAGTATAACAAGAGATAGAGTATAACAAGAGATAGTATAACAAGAGATAAGTATAACAAGAGATAAGTATAACAAAGAGATAAGTATAACAAGAGATAAGTATATCAAGATCAAGAGATAGGAGTATATCAAGAGATAAGTATAACAAGAGATAGAGTATAACAAGAGATAGGAGTATAACCCAAGAGATAAGTATAACAAGAGATAAAATATACAAGAGATAAGTATATCAAGAGATAAAATATAACAAGAGATAAGTATATCAAGAGATAGGTATAACAAGAGATAAGTATAACAAGAATAGGTAATATAACAAGAGATAAGTATATCAACAAGAGATAGAGTATAACAAGAGATAAGTATATACAAGAGATAAGTATCAAGAGATAGAAATATATCAAGAGATAGGAGTATAAAAAGAGATATATATCAAGAGATAGAGTATATCAAGAGATAGAAACTATAACAAGAATAAGTATATCAAGAATAAATATAACAAGAATAGAAATATAACAAGAGATAAAAGTATAAAGAGATAAGTATAACAAGAGATAAGTATAACAAGAATAAGTATAACAAGAGATACAAGGATAAGGGTATAACAAGGATAAGTATAACAAAGAGATAAAATATAACAAGAGATAAGGTATGACAGGGATAAAATATGACAGGGATAGGGTATGAACAAGGATAGGGTATAACAAGGATAAGTATGTCAGGGATAAGTATGTCAGGGATAGGGTATGACAAGAGATAAGTATATGTCAGGGATGGGGTATGACAAAGGATAGGGTATGTCAGGGATGGGGTATGACAGGGATAAGTATGACAGGGATGACAGGGATAAATATGACAGGGATGGGGTATGTCAAAGGATAAGTATGACAGGGATGGGGTATGACAGGGATAGGGTATGTCAGGGATGGGGTATGACAGGGATGGGTATGACAGGGATGGGGTATGACAGGGATGGGGTATGACAGGGATGGGGTATGTCAGGGATGGGGTATGTCAGGGATGGGGTATGTCAGGGATGGGGTATGTCAGGGATAGGGTATGAACAGGGATAAGTATGACAGGGATGGGTATGACAGGGATGGGGTATGTCAGGGATGGGTATGACAGGGATGGGGTATGTCAGGGATGGGTATGTCAGGGATAAGTATGTCAGGGATAAGTATGTGACAAGGATAAGTATATCAGGGATAAGTATGTCAAGAGATAAGGATAGTAAGTCAGGGATGGGGTATAACAGGGATAGGTATGTATCAAGGATAAAGTATGTCAAGATGGATAAGAGTATATCAAGGATAAGGTATATCAAGGATAGGGTATAACAAGGATAAGTATAACAAGAGATAAGTATATCAGGGATGGGGTATATCAGGAATAGGGGTATGACAAGAGATAAGGAAATGACAACAGATGGGTATGACAGGGATGGGGGTATGACAGGGATGGGGTATGACAGGGATAAGTATTGACAAGGATAGGGGTATACAAGATAAGTATATCAGGGATAAGTATAGCAAGAGATGGGGTATGACCAAAGATGAGGTATGACAAGGATAATATATCAAGGATGGGTATGACAGGGATGGGTATGACAGGGATGGGGTATGACAGGGATGGGGTATGACAGGGATGGGGTATGACAGGGATGGGTATGTCAGGGATATATGTCAGGGATGGGTATGACAAGGGATGGGGTATGACAGGGATGGGGGTATAACAGG
The DNA here is from genome assembly GCF_023373465.1 of Oncorhynchus keta. Taxonomy (NCBI): domain Eukaryota; kingdom Metazoa; phylum Chordata; class Actinopteri; order Salmoniformes; family Salmonidae; genus Oncorhynchus; species Oncorhynchus keta. Next base: position 100,535 of record NW_026278670.1, on the reverse strand, counting down.
GATAAGGGTATGACAAGGATAAGTATGTCAAGGATGGGGTATGACAAGGATAAGTATATCAGGAGATAGGGTATAACAAGGATAAGGGTATAACAAGGATAAGGTATGTCAGGGATAAGGTATGACAGGGATAGGGTATGACAGGGATGAGGTATAACTCAGGGATAGGGTATGTCAAGGATGGGGTATGACAGGGATGGGGGTATAACAAAGGATGGGTATGTCAGGGATAGGGGTATGTCCAAGGATGGGTATGACAGGGATGGGGTATGACAAGGATAAGTATGTCAAGAGATAGGGTATATCAGGGATAAGTATATCCAAGGATAAGTATGACAGGGATGGGGTATGTCAAGGATAGTATGTCAAAGATGGGGTATGTCAGGGATGGGGTATGTCAGGGATAGGGTATGTCAGGGATAGGGTATACTGAGGATGGGTATATCAGGGATGGGGTATGTCCAGGGATGGGGTATAACAAGGATGGGTATGTCAGGGATGGGGTATGTGTCAGGGATGGGGGTATATCCAAGATGGGTATGACAGGGATGGGGTATGTCAAGAATGATATGTCAGGGATGGGGTATGTCAGGGATGGGGTATGTCAGGGATGGGGTATGACAGGGATGGGTATACAGGGATGGGGTATATCAGGGATGGGGTATGTCAGGGATGGGGGTATGTCAGGGATGGGGGTATGTCAAAGGATGGGGTATGTCAGGGATGGGGTATGTCAGGGATAAGTATGTCAGGGATGGGGTACCACAGGGATGGGGGTATGACAGGGATGGGGTATGTCAGGGATGGGGTATGACAGGGATGGGGTATGTCAAGGATGGGGTATGACAGGGATGGGGGTATGACAGGGATAAGTATGACAGGGATGGGTATGTCAGGGATGGGGTATATCAAGGATGGGGTATGTCAGGGATGGGGTATATCAAGAGATAAGGTATGTCCAGGGATAGAAATATGTCAGGGATAAGTATGACAGGGATGGGGTATGTCAGGGATGGGGTATAACAGGGATGGGGTATATCAGGGATGGGGTATGACAGGGATGGGGTATGTCAAGGATAAGGTATATCAGGGATGGGGTATGTCAGGGATGGGGTATATCAAGGATAAAGGTATGACTTGAGAATGATGTCAGGGGATAGTATGTCAGGGATAAGTATAACAGGGATAAGTATGACAGGGATAGGGTATGACAGGGATGGGGTATATCAGGGATAAGTATATCAAAAGGATAAATATAACAAGGATAAGTATGTCAGGGATAAGTATGTCAAGGATGGGGTATATCAAGGATGGGGTATGACAAAGAGATGGGGTATGTCAAGGATAAGGTATGACAGGGATAGGGTATGACAGGGATAGAAATATGTCAAAGATAAGGTATGTCAGGGATGGGGGTATAACAAGGATGGGGTATGACAAGGATGGGGTATGTCAAGGATAAGGTATGTCAATGGGGTATGACAGGGATAAGGTATGACAGGGATGGGGTATGACAGGGATAAGTATAACAAAGGATAAGTACTGTCAAGGATGGGGTATGTCAAAGATGGGGGTATGACAAAGGATAGGGTATAACAGGGATAAGGTATAACAAGGATGGTATGTCAGGGATGGGGTATAACAAAATGGGGGTATGACAGGGATGGGGTATGTCAGGGATATATCCAGGGATAGGGTATGACGAAGAGATGACAGGGAAGGGTATGTCAAGGGATAAGGAGTATGTCAAGGAATAGGACATATGTCAGGGATAGGAAATATAACAAGGATAAGTATAACAGGGATAAGGTATGTCAGGGATGGGGTATGTCAGGGATGGGGTATGACAAGGATAATGTCAGGGATGGGGTATGTCGGGGATAAGTATGTCAGGGATGGGGTATGTCAAGGATAAGTATGTCAGGGATGGGGTATGTCAGGGATGGGGTATAACAAGGATAGGAAATATGTCAAGGATAGGACATATGTCAAGGATAAGTATAACAAGAGATGGGGTATGTCAAGGATAAGTATGACAGGGATGGGTATGACAAGGATAAGTATGTCAAGATAAGTATAACAAGAGATAAGTATGTCAGGGATAAGTATGTCAGGGATGGGGGTATGACAAGGATAGGGTATGTCAGGATAAGTATGTCAGGGATAGGGGTATATCAAGAGATAAGTATGTCAGGGATAAGTATGTCAAGGGATGGGGGTATGTCAGGAGATAGTATGTCAGGGATGGGGTATGACAGGGATAAGGTATATCAGGGATAGGGTATGTCAGGGATGGGGTATGACAGGGATGGGGTATGTCAGGGATGGGGTATGACAGGGATGGGGTATGTCAGGGATGGGGTATGTCAGGGATGGGGTATGACAGGGATAAGGTATGTCAGGGATGATGTCAGGGATACCATGTCAGGGATGGGGTATAACAAGGATAGAAATATATCAAAGGATGGGGTATGTCAGGGATAGGAATAACAAGGATAGGGGTATGTCTAGGATAAGGGTATAACAAGGATGGGGTATATCAGGGATGGGGTATGTCAGGGATGGTGTATGTCAGGGATAAGGTATATCAGGGATGGGGTATGTCAGGGATGGGAGTATAACAAGAGATAAGGTATGACAAGGATAAGTATAACTCAGGGATAAGTATAACAGGGATGGGTATATCAGGGATAAGTATATCAGGGATAGGTATATCAGGGATAGAGATGTCAAGATGTATGTCAAGGGATAAGTATAACAGGGATAAAAGTATGAACAGGGATGGGGTATATCAGGGAGATAAGTATGACAGGGATAAGTATGTCAGGGATAAGTATGTCAGGGATGGGGTATAACAGGGATGGGTATGGGGTTCCAAATGAAATGGATGTGGACAAAACAAACGGCGGTAAGTTAAAAACAAGCAAGACGTACAAAACAATAAAACAAAACAAACTCTATAAACTGGGCTAGGAGTAAACAGAGCAAGTGTTTGGTGGTTCAGCCATATTCCTCCCCTTTATGTTAATGTTGTCATATATGCAAATACACCCAGTGTACAAAGATGTTGATGGAGAGGCAGACGTGGGGTGGTATTTGTGAGATTGAGACTCCAGGTGACCCTACCTCCATTATCGAGCATACTGCTCACCAATGTTTCATCATTAGTGAATAAACCTGACAAACTCAGAGTGAGATCTCCTTCCGGAGAGACATCAGATTCTGCAACATACTCTGTTCTTCTGAGACCTGCTTTTTCCTCTGACATCAAACAGATATACAACGACCGGGTTTGACAGTTCATCGAGAGAATAGGAAGTGAACAAAAAAGCAGAGGGCTAACAAGTGGTGCGATGGAGGAAACGTACAGGAACTTCTGTTCTCCCGACATGGAAAACCCGGTCATCAAATGTCACCCTTTAACCTTCAGAGACAGTTCTCAGGGATTATCACCAAGGCTGTGTACATCCCGCCCCAAGCCGACACTAAAAAAACTCTCAAAGATCTGCATTGGAGACTGAACAAACTGGAGACTGCTTACGCAGAGGCTGTATTAATTATTTGCTTAAACAAAAGTAAATGAGAACTGTGCTCCTGAATTACTATCAAATAAATGTACTGTCCAACTCTCGTAGATTCTATGCTGGACCACTGCTACAAGCCTTTTCGACACGGGTATAAGGCCATCTCCCATACCTCTTTCTTTTCTGACTGTGACTCAATTTTGCTCCTCCGCCTACAAACAAAGACTCAAAGAGGGGAAGTTTCAATGGACAGGTCTGTACAACGCTGGTCTGACCAATCAGAATCCTTGCTCAAGGATTCTGATTGTTTGTCGATGTAGATTGGAATATGTTCGGGTCACTCTGAATGAATACTCTGACTCAGTAACCGGATTCATCAAAATGCATAGATGATGTGATACCGATAGTGTCTTTCAAAACTTATCGAATCAAAAACTGTGGATTGATGGCAGCCTTATCGGGAAACTGAAGGAGAGACCAGGGACAATTGTATGGTTAAACAGTACAAATACGACCTATGCAGATTGATCAATATGGCGAGACACACGTATAGAGACAAAATGGAGGTACAATTCAGCGGGACAGATACGAGGCGTACTGTATGTCATGCCCTGGACCCCAACACTGCCTTACCGGATGAGCTAAACAGCTTTTTCTCGCGCTTCGAGCAAAACGACTCTGAGCAGCCGAGGAGAGCCCCTGAGGACAATGAGGGTTATGTGCTTACAGTCTCAATGGAGGATGTTTGGAGGTCATTCAAATGTTAACCCTCGCAAGGCTGCCTGGCCAGACGGCATCCCTAGCCGCGCCATCATGTCACGGGCGGCAGGGTAGCCTAGTGGTTAGAGCGTTGGAGGCCGGAAGGTTGCAAGTTCAAATCCTAAGCTGACAAAGGTACAAATCTGTTGTTCTGCCCCTGAACAGGCAGTTAACCCACTGTTCCTAGGCCGTCATTGAAAATAAGAATTTGTTCTTAACTGACTTGCCTAGTAAAATAAAATCAGAGCATGTGCAAACCAGTCAGTTTTAAGTTTTCTGACATTTTCAATCTCTCTCTAACTCAGGCTGTTATCCCTTCAAGATGTCCACTATCATCCCCATGGCCAAGAAAAAGAAAGCAACTGAACTGAATGACCACCGACCCGTAGCACTCAATTCCATCATAATAAAGTGCTTTGGGAGGCTAGTCAAAGACCACATCACCTCCTCCTTCCCGACACAGTCAACCCTCTCAATTCGCCTATCGCCCAATTTCATGGCGCACTGCCCTCAACCACCTGGACAAGAGGAATGCATATATAAGGATGCTGTTCATCGACTACAGCTCTGCCTTCAATACTATAGTGCCCTCTAAGCTCACCAAAAGTTCACGGCACTAGGACTGAACTCCTCCTATGCAACTGGGTCCTGGACTTCCTGACGGGCCACCCCCAGGTGGTCAGGTACAGTAGACAACATTACCTCCTCCACACTAATCCTCAATATGGGGGCCCCACAAGGTGCATCCTCAGTCCCCTCCTGTACTCTCTGTATACCCACAACTGCGTGGCCTCACACAGTTCTAAATTCGCTGATGACATGACAGTTGTGGGCCTGATTACCAACAACGACGAGATGGCCTACAGGGTGGAGTTAGGCACTCTGACATCATGGTGCCAGGTAAATAACCTCTCTCTCAACTTCAGAAAAACAAAGGAGCTGATTGTGGACTTCAGGAGGAATCAGGCTGGGCACACCCCCATCCTCCTCAACTGGGCCTCAGTGGAGACGTTCAAAAACGTCAGGTTCCTCTGTGTACACATCTCAGAGGAGCTGAAATAGTCTAATCACATGGACACCGTGGTGAAGGAAGAAGTCGGCCTATCCCAGGGGGCCCTCACAGTGTTCTACAGGAACACCATCGAGAACATACTATCAGACTGCATCACAGCCTAGTACAGCAACTCCACTGCCGCTGACTGCAAGGCGCTACAGAGTGTGGTACACTCAGCCGAACCCACCATTAGGTGCATGAAGGCCAAGAAGATCATCAGGGACCTCAGCCACCGATATTTTATCCCCTCTCAACGGACAATGACCCTGACCACACCCCAGTGGACATTGATATATATCATTTGAAAACATCTACAGTATACGTTGTTATTATTACTAGATTTGTATTTATTTGTTATTGTTTCATTCACACTTGCACTGTTAGAGCTCAGAGATGAAGAATTTCACTGTACACTGCAACTACATTTCACTGTACCCTGCAACTACATTTCACTGTACGCTGCAACTACATTTCACTGTACCCTGAAACGACTTGTCACTGTACCCTGCAACTACATGTCACTGTACTCTGAAACTACATTTCACTGTACGCTGCAACTACATTTCACTGTACCCTGCAACTACATTTCATTGTACACTGCAACTACATGTCACTGTACCCTGCAACTACATTTCACTGTACGCTGAAACTACATTTCATTGTACGCTGCAACTACATTTCACTGTACCCTGCAACTACATTTCACTGTACCCTGAAACTACATTTCACTGTACACTGCAACTACATTTCCCTGTACCCTGCAACTACATGTAATTGTACCCTGCAACTACATTTCACTGTACCCTGCAACTACATTTCACTGTACCCTGCAACTACATTTCACTGTACACTGCAACTACATTTCACTGTACCCTGAAACTACATTTCACTGTACCCTGAAACTACATTTCACTGTACACTGAAACTACATTTCACTGTACCCTGCAACTACATTTCACTGTACCCTGCAACTACATTTCACTGTACACTGCAACTACATTTCACTGTACCCTGAAACTACATTTCACTGTACCCTGAAACTACATTTCACTGTACACTGAAACTACATTTCACTGTACCCTGAAACTACATTTCACTGTACCCTGCAACTACATGTAATTGTACCCTGCAACTACATTTCACTGTACCCTGCAACTACATTTCACTGTACCCTGCAACTACATTTCCCTGTACCCTGCAACTACATGTAATTTCACTGTACCCTGCAACTACATTTCACTGTACCCTGCAACTACATTTCACTGTACGCTGCAACTACATTTCACTGTACCCTGCAACTACATTTCACTGTACCCTGCAACTACATTTCACTGTACCCTGCAACTACATGTCACTGTACCCTGTGCATGTCACTGACCCTGCAATAAATAAAACAAATCTAAGAAAAAGTGACATTTGACAAATTGAATATCTGAATTCCCACCAAAATCCATGAATTCCATTCATTGTTAGTCTGTGCCAGTAAAATGTTTGATGTGATATAATTCAGTCAATATCTGATGATTTATAATAATTCTAAGAGTATCTTCATCCTTTGTCCCGCTGTTGAATTTATTAGAATTGTATTTAAAAATCTTTTAACAATTTTGATGACCGTTGCTAGGAAGTTGCAACTATCACTCTTTTAACTGTCCTTAACCATCTTGAGAGAAGTAAGACCCATGCCAGAATACTATTTGTTAACTTCTCTTCAGCTTTTAATTATATACAATCACGTCTCAGCAGAAAGGCTTTTGTCCAATTTTGATCTAACAAAATCAGATGGTTGATTGACTTTTGAACCAATAGAACTTTAAGGCTGAGAGTCAATGGTTCCCTATCCAGCCCACTATTCTCCTCAACTGGTTCACCACAAGGGTGCGTCCTTTCCCCACTGTTGTTTGTACCGCAGAGTAATCACAACAAGACATATCATGAAGTTTGCAGACAACTCGGTTATCATGAGTTTTTACAGGATGAGGAGGCGAGCCATGACCCAGTGGTGGAGGAGTTTTTACAGGATGAGGAGGCGAGCCATGACCCAGTGGTGGAGGAGTTTTTACAGGATGAGGAGGTGAGCCATGACCCAGTGGTGGAGGAGTTTTTACAGGATGAGGAGGCGAGCCATGACCCAGTGGTGGAGGAGTTTTTACAGGATGAGGAGGCGAGGCATGACCCAGTGGTGGAGGAGTTTTTTACAGGATGAGGATGCGAGCCATGACCCAGTGGTGGAGGGGTTTTTACAGGATGAGGAGGCGAGCCATGACCCAGTGGTGGAGGAGTTTTTTTACAGGATGAGGAGGCGAGGCATGACCCAGTGGTGGAAGAGTTTTTACAGGATGAGGATGCGAGCCATGACCCAGTGGTGGAGGAGTTTTTACAGGATGAGGAGGCGAGCCATGACCCAGTGGTGGAGGAGTTTTTACAGGATGAGGATGCGAGCCATGACCCAGTGGTGGAGGAGTTTTTACAGGATGAGGAGGCGAGCCATGACCCAGTGGTGGAGGAGTTTTTTGGATGGCTTGACCGTTCCAACGTAGATCTTAATGTCAAGAAAACCAAGGATATGGCTATTGACTGCCACAGATACAGACTGTGATAGATGGTGAGCCAGTGGAGACCGTTGATCGATTCAAATATGTTGCCACTTTCCTTGACAGCAAACTGAGTTTTGAGGCCAATGCGGATGCTATCTGTGCAAAGTGAAATCAGTGTTTCTTCCTGATAGAAGATCCTTCCCGGTAGATGATGACAATATTTTACAGGTCGTTAATTTAATTCATTTTAACATTTAATATGATCTGCTGTTTTGGTCATCTCAATGTAATGGGTAAAGAGTAAGAGCAGGAAGGAACTGGGTAACATTGTAAAACTAGGTAGCAGGAAGGAACACAACTGGCCTTTCTCACCTGTGTCAGACACTAGTCACACTGTGCAGGAAGGAACACAACTGGCCTTTCTCACCTGTGTCAGACACTAGTCACACTGTGCAGGAAGGAACACAACTGGCCTTTCTCACCTGTGTCAGACACTAGTCACACTGTGCAGGAAGGAACACAACTGGCCTTTCTCACCTGTGTCAGACACTAGTCACACTGTGCAGGAAGGAACACAACTGGCCTTTCTCACCTGTGTCAGACACTAGTCACACTGTGCAGGAAGGAACACAACTGGCCTTTCTCACCTGTGTCAGACACTAGTCACACTGTGCAGGAAGGAACACAACTGGCCTTTCTCACCTGTGTCAGACACTAGTCACACTGTGCAGGAAGGAACACAACTGGCCTTTCTCACCTGTGTCAGACACTAGTCACACTGTGCAGGAAGGAACAATCCATTCCGAGGGACTCTCAACATCTCTTCTTTGATTAATTTATGTTGCTTCCCTCAGAGCTTATATACAGGCTCCCCACGTTTAAAAACAATAGGCTTAAACTATTGTTCTGCTATCATCTTCCTCAATGACCTGTAGTATTACTGCTAGTTGTGTACATGTTGCTGTATGCCTTGTTTTGATATGTGTTCAATGTGTTTTTACTACGTGCTGCAAAATTAATTGCCCCCCGTGGATAATAAAGAATACTCTACTTAAGGCTGAGGACATCTCCATGCGCTACACGTGTATGCATTAGGGATTGCGTTTAGCATCAGTATCTGCATCTGTATGTCTGCGTCTGTACACTCTAATCAAAGTTATTGTAATTTATTTTATAAAGGACAGCAATAAGTGTTCTGAATAATCTGATATAAGGGTTGCTGTATGGTGCTATTATAAACATGGAACATTTATCTGTCATTACAGAAGTATTGATCCTCTATAGGAGTGAAGAAGGGAGGAGCCATGCAAAGAAGGGGGAGACCCAGAAGAAGGGGGGAGACCCAGAAGAAGGGGGGAGACCCAGAAGAAGGGGGAGACCCAGAAGACGGGGGGAGACCCAGAAGAAGGGGGGAGACCCAGAAGAAGGGGGAGACCCAGAAGAAGGGGGAGACCCAGAAGAAGGGGAGACCCAGAAGAAGGGGGAGACCCAGAAGAAGGGGGAGACCCAGAAGAAGGGGAGACCCAGAAGAAGGGGAGACCCAGAAGAAGGGGGAGACCCAGAAGAAGGGGGAGACCCAGAAGAAGGGGGAGACTCAGAAGGGGGGAGACCCAGAAGAAGGGGGGAGACCCAGAAGAAGGGGGAGACCTAGAAGAAGGGGGGAGACCCAGAAGAAGGGGGGAGACCCAGAAGAAGGGGGGAGACCCAGAAGAAGGGGAGAGACCCAGAAGAAGGGGGGAGACCCAGAAGAAGGGGAAGCAACCCTTTTTTCTTAACCTATTATTTTCCTCCTCTTGTTATGTCTGTTGCAGAAGGCTGCCCAGCTGTGTTCCTCACTGTGGCTGCAGACAAGACAATGACAGGCATGTAATGAAACAGGGTAATATTTGTACAGCTATATGGTTTATATTTCATGTCAGAGATTGCCTGGGATCTGTAACCTTTAAATTGACCCATGCAGAAATCGCTGCACCATTTCCTGGTTGCTAAAACTCAAATAGTTTGTCTAATTTCAGTATATGTGACAAAATAGTTGTGAAGAAGGGGAGTGCGACCCTGCCATGGTGGAGAGGCCTGGCTAGACACTTTACAGGACAAGAAAACATCTTGTCCTCTGAGACAGAGGTGTGGCAAGGCAAGAGTCAGCCTCAATACAGATATTACACTTAATGCAGTATATTGATTTTCTCATGTGGTGCATTCATCTAACATGTTAACTATTGAAAATCCCTGTAAAAAAATAACTGTGGTGTAGAAAGCGTTTGCGTGGGCGAATGGTGAGTTTGTCGGCTTATCATGGAAAGGCAGAAACTCACTCAGCCCAATTGGCTGAGATTTACACGGATACCGGTTTCCATGGCAACCACACACCTTGCCGCATCACACATTGCGTGATTTCTTTGGCGCACCTTGTCAAGGACTCTAAATCCTGTACATGTGTGTCTTCATGTGAGCGAGGTGTGTGAGGTGTGTGAGGTGTGTGAGGTGTGTGTGTCCCTGTTAGAGGGTGGCGTTGTAGAATAGAACACAAAGTGCTGAGATAAAGCACAGATCAAGCTCAGGGCCAAATCAGCCAAGTCAATGTGACTCTCGAGTCTCTGATCCTTGTACATTCTTCCCAGTTCTGTCCCTCACAGGACCACTCCTTTTTCTGCAGCAGTGCTAACATAACACTGTCAGAGTTGGCTACACTCGTAAGTCGTGACTGGCGAAAAGCAATTGTGATTCTATGGTCAGTTCCCTACTGACAGATATGCTGGGAGTTGATAGAAGGAAATCACCTCAGTCCAAGCTGCTAAACATCAGGATTCATTCATCACTTTGATACATCGCTGAAGGAGGAGGCCTGAGGTGACCATATGGCACTGAGGCATAACAGCCGGTCTTCAGTCTACATGACTGGTACTGGCTGGCACTGGCTGAGTGACTGAGGGTTGAGGATGTGAAGGGTGAGGGAGCAGAAGTCAGAATGGACCGTGTTTCACATCAAAGTTCCTTTGGGTTAGTGTTTAGGGAAAATTGAAATTTGAATGGAATTTGAGGTCCCAACAAGGATAGTAAAACATATGCTTTTGTGTGTGTGTGTGTGTGTGTGTGTGTGTGTGTGTGTGTGTGTGTGTGTGTGTGTGTGTGTGTGTGTGTGTGTGTGTGTACACGGGAGCTTATGCATGCACAAGTTTGTAAGCATCTGTATGTGTGTGTGTGTGTGTGTGTGTGTGTGTGTGTGTGTGTGTGTGTGTGTGTGTGTGTGTGTGTGTGTGTGTGTGTGTGTGTGTGTGTGTGTGTGTGTGTGTGTGTGTTTCACTGTTCAGTGATATTCCCTCTGTCCTCATAGCCACACTGCCAAGGCAATACCTCTGTGTGGAACTCCGGTGAACACCCAGGAAGTCGCTGACCTGTGGGACATTAATATTAGTCACAGATAGACTGACAGTGTGGCCAGTGAGCCTGTGGAATGATAGTTTTAGGTAGCAGGAGCGGTAAAGTTCACCAACACTTTCAATGATCCTAAATATTATATCTGATGTGCTTGCATGTAGAGATTTGTGTTTAGTTGGCTGTGAATATAGTTGGTGGTTTATTCAACAACACATCTCCCGGTGGGTTAGAAGTGAATTGGTGCTGTGACCTATAACCTGAACCCAGCTATGTTCCTCACTGTGGCTGCAGACTTGGCAATGACAGACACGTAAAGAAGCGAGGTAATATTTGTACAGCCATGTGATTTATATTCCATGTCGGAGATTGGCTAGGATCTATGACCTTTAAAATTGCACTATGCAGAAATATATATTGTTTCAGGCTGTCTGAAGCTGGAGTACAAAACTGAAAGTAAAGACGCAAAAACAATAACTTATGAATGGGAAGCATAGAAATAGTGCACATAGAACAGACCTACAGCGTCTTAGACTTGCTTTCAAGTAGAATGATAGATCTATAACCCATTTTCTATGTGAATTTAATATAATAGAAAATCTGATTGGTTTGATGTTTAACAGCGTTAAAAAAAGTGGATAAAATATCACACCTGCTTTTATTGTTTCTTTCCATTACATGATTTTACCCTAGCCAGGTTTACATCAAAATACACAGGAGCAATCACTGTTAATTGAATGTCTCACCCAAGTCCCCTGCTATAATCTGTAAGCCTATTTCTAGCAACCTCACAGGAAGAAAGCTCAATATATGTGATCTTCTTGAATCAGTGGTGTTGTTACCACTGCTCTGTAGCTGTTGATGAGGATAGACATAATGTAGGAGGATGTGTGCCTATAAGAACTGCCAGTGTGTGATCTGTCTGTGGGTACCCACTAAGTGGGTACTAAAACTCCCATCACATCTTGGAAATATGCTAATTTCAACCTTATTCCCCAAAGGCCTGCTAATTTTAACCTTATGCCCCAAAGGCCTGTTCATTTCAACCTTATGCCCTGAAGAACTCCTGAGATAGTTACAGCCCTTTATTGTAATTCAAATTCATGATATATACCTATTGATTTTTGAAGAATATAACTTATAAATGCATCATATTTTGCTCAGTCAAGCTGTATGAGTTGATTTACCTGACCATTATCAGGCAAGACAATAACCCATCTCCATCTACAGTGCAGTTCGTTCAAACTCAGGCAACAATGGAGGTCATTAATGTCAATAACACTGACAGGTTCCGGCTTCTTTGAGCTTTTCATGGCTCAATAACGCACATAGCTGCCAACACTGGCACTAGATCTCTGTTTGTTATGGAGGTGTCCCTGTATACCAGCCTGATAGATAGAGACAGCCACGCAGCACAATCTTGCACTACATTGGCACCCATCCTCTCCAATTAACCTGCAATTGATTTGCATGCACTCTGTAGTTTCCATGTTCCATTCGAAATAAAACACCAAAGCTCCTGCTGCAATCTGCCATCTTTCTCCACAGCTTCACAACAACTTTCATGCGAGACCAAGAGTACACTCTTTGTAGTTGCTACATAATTTAGCTTTCCTCTGCTGTTGTCTGATGTTTAACTCTTTGCTAGTGCTGTTATTACCCTCAAATTCACTATTCTACAAAGACTGTACATCCTCTAAGATGAACAGCAACACCTAACTGGGATGGGAGATATTGATCAGTATAAAAGAGGGTTTTATATCAAAATTATCTATACATGGTTTCATAGCAGGAAACAGCCCTGAAGATTAAACAGGGGGCGTTATGAGGGGCGGGCACAGATGGCCTCAAGAGGGGATTGTTTGTTTGTGTTCCAACAAGGTCATTGCCAATGAGAGTGAAAGCGATACACGGCTGGATACTTCCTTTTTCCAGCTCGATGAAAACCTCTGATAAGGTAGACTGAGAAATAGTGATGTTGACAACACAATAACTCTACGCTCGAAGGAAAAAACAAGCAACTCCCAATAGCACTTCATTCAGTGATATTTATTTCCAAAAGGCACTCACTACATTTAATGTAATGGTGGCACAAGTAATACTGTGAACAACGTCCAAATAGTGAGCAGGTGTAGCCCATGCTAGATCAACATGGGCAGTTAAAAATGCTATGCTAAACGTCCTCTTCTGAAGCAAGTGGTGGTATACAATCACTTCCATATAGCATTAATATTTTTGCAAAATAGCATGCTTTTGTGTTGCATGTCTTTTTTTAATATGCATTTCTTTGTAGCGTTATAGCATTGAGAGTCCTTTGCTGCATTCACACCATGCTAATTCTGCACCCATAGCAATGCAAACACAAGGAATTCAAATTTAGGTGTGTATATGCGTGTGTGAAGTGTGCACGTGCGGCGGGTGAGAAATTGAGCGAGATATACATAGAGGTAATGTTATTTAACCCATGCATCTTAAAGGGTTTGTAATTAGATTATTATAATACTATTAGTAAACCACAATTGAAATGCAAAGTTGATTCGTGCATGTTTTCAGTGTCATTATCCCGCATCTGTCAGAACACAATGTTCTTTATAGAACACATCAATGTAAAATGGTACACTATGTATAACAAAGATGTCATCTCAGAGTAACACACTGTATTCAAGCAAATCCTTGGATTCTTTTAATCATACATGTTACCGCCAAAGAACCTCTGTGTCCCAAATTTGACAGTATCCTGTCTGTGCAATTAGGGGCATTTTCTCCTTCCTTGCATTGTGGCTAATCTTCTGCTCCATTGTCATAAACTGTCATCTTCTGAAAGCCATTCTAAGTGCAGCCAAAGCTCCTCTTTTACAAAGTGTGAATGCAGCATCCTTTAGTCACATTTCAACGACAACATTAGGACCACAAGCCCTGAGATTCAAGTTTTAAAGAAAGTTCATGAAGTTGGTAGCGTAGTCATACACTTAGACATTAAACAGCTTAGCTCATGTAACATGCACACACAATGTGGCTGTGTTTATTCCTTTTTTTATCCATTTTTCATAGAGTTTATGTATTGTGATGGAATGAGACCAAATGACCAAATCTGAGTTACTCTCCAGTCTTTCACAATGTTTGTTCTTCTCTCAGCAGCTCAGTTCTTTGGTCCTAAAATGACCTCAGATAGTATTTAGGACTATCAAAGTCCACTATGTGCATATAGGTCCGACCCTCCCCAAAGAGACATCATAGCAGTCTGCTACTGCATTTTATTTACTTTATCATTGACTCTTCTGATTAGCAGCTATCTTCTCTTCTCTCAAAATAAACATGACCATCATTTTGGTTGTTCTGTACCACAAGAACACCAAATCTCAATATTTTACCACGTGATTGTAGAAACTGATGATGCCCATGTCTTAACTTCAGGTTATTACGGCACAGTGAATATTGAATAACATTACATAGCACACAGGGACAACTGTTCCCCCAATATCAAGCACAGAGGAGTGAGAGAGATGTAAGGCACATACGGTAGTGATGTTTAAAACGTAATATTCTCAGGAGAAACAGCCAACAGTCTTAAGGATCCATCTGGATATGCAGCTCCTTTTCTTCAAGTTGAAATGTCTCCTCCTCAGTTTCTTTATCTTTGGTCTGTAGTGGTATGAATGGTACTGTAAAACCGTTCTGGGGCTTGCACACTTCCACGAACAGCGGCAGATTGGACAGGCTGGTGTTGAACTCTTTGTCTAATCCCTCATCTTGCTCCTCTTCCTCCTTCCTCTCCCCTATCTCCATGGGCGGAGTACTATAGGGCCTGCATCGTAGTTCATCTGGGATGTTTTTCTTCAGCTCGCGGTTCTTGCTCCTCCTGGCCAGCTTGGTGACAGAGCCCAAGCGATTAAAGATGTTGTCCTCCGAGGCGGCCACATTGTCAGACCGGTGTGGATCACACTCGGCCCCTCTCAGACGCAGGTTGTTGATCTTGGTATCAATGCTCTCCTGGGACGAGGTCTTGTAGGGGTTGGTGTCCAGGCTGTTGAAGACGGCACGGCGTTCCGGGGAGAGCATGTCCATGGAGACGGCCCGCTGGTCCAGGCCCAGCTGACGGCGCTCCATGCTACGGATGGTGGCGGCCCGCTGGAGCTTGTCACTGACCTCCACGCTCAGGCGGCGCCGCGTCTCCCGGAACTCGGCGCGCACGTTGGCCTTCCACTCAGCCGCGTGGGCCTTGATCTCACCGACCTTGTGCATGTCAAGATAAAACCAAGGTCATTTCACACCATGAAATACTATAACGCATGGCCATCCAAATTAACCGACTATTACCTTTAAAGGAATAGTTTACAGAATTGGTGAAAGTAATTACCCACTGGGCACATACGTTAGTTCAACGTCTCAACATTTGGTTGAGTTGTCAACCAATGTGAATTCAACGTGAAATCCACAAAACATTTCACATTGTCATTGGATTTAGGTTAAAAGTTGGGTGAAAATGTTTTAATACATAAGCCCATGTAGTATTCAACTACAACATTGCAGTTCTATACCATAGTAGTATACCGTAGTCATATCATCTTACCTCCTCTTTTGTCTTCTTGGACAGAACCCTCAGCCAGTCACCGATCATACTCAGCACAGCAGCGAAATAAGCCAAACCCACCAGGATCCAGAACCACACCAGTGGTCTATACCAATACGATACTCCACCCTCCGGTCCCCTCCTGTAGGATGTAAACAAACAATGAAACGGTCAGCATGATGAGACCTGGGTCATGTTCAGGAGTGCCAACCATATCAAAATATTTTTTAACTGAAACCAAAAATGTGTGTTTCTTATTGGATATGCAGTCCCTCCATGTTTCAGTTCATTTTCTTCCGTTTGGTGCCTAATGAAAACAACCCTGATAGTCAGATTATTTTGGAACATATTTTATTATTTATTTTTGATCCCTTTTTCGTGGTATCCAGTTGGTAGTTACAGTCATAAATCCAGAGAACAGAAACGACCAAAGCTAATTTTCTGAAGATAAGCGTTTGTGTGTCAAAGAGCGATTGGAAAATAAATTATAAGTACGGTGCGGCAGCAGCTCTGTCAGAGAGACCGAGCTATGACAGCCTGGTAATGGACATCAATTTCACTAAGGCAATAGACAATTGCTTTTCACATTATGAACCCTCTCCACGTTCACTAAGACCCCTCCATGAATGATAAATATATAGCCACAATAGAAATGGCACAGCAGGAAGAAATGACAGACACCTCCTCCAACCATAATAGAGTTTATTAAAGCTAAATGAATGGGTACAAACAGTTGTTAGAATGATAAATGTGGTCATATATTCAAAAAGGCACAGCACATCTGATCTGATCTTTTCACCAGTGCATGGTAATAGTTGAATAAGATGATAAAAAAGAAGAAACCCTGCTCTTGATAGCATCACTGCCCTTTAATAAACTTTTTATCGAACAAGGCCTTCGAGAGCAAGAGCAGTGTGCGGGTAACACTTTCATTTAAATGCTTTATTAGTTGTTTTAAGCATGTACTCTATGAGCCTTTATGATGTCTTAGTATAAAGCTTATACCGTGATGTCTGACTCAAAATGGCAGCAATTTAGAGATCATTATCAGATAAACATCTGTTTATGGCACTTTCACTGCCTAAACCTTACAGTACAGAAATACGCTAGCTCTCACCTGCCACATAGTCTCCTATTCCAATAGTTGTCAGAGTGATGACAACAAAGTAAATGGCCTCCAGTCCTGTCCAGCCTTCTATGTGTTTGAAGATGACTGCAGGGATGGTGACGAAGAGATGCAGCCGGCCAGGATGAAGAGTAACGTGGAGGCCACTGGATCTTTGTCTGGCTGATTTGGTTCTGTTTGCGCTGGGGGAGGAGATGAGGACACACACACAAACAGGCGCACACACACACACAAACAGGCGCACACACACAGTGGAGGCGATGGAGGTCATTTTACCAGAAGGCACACAGTGTGTTGTCGTTCTGTGGTGGCATCCCTACTGAGTTCTAGTGATGACATTTGTGACTAACAAGGTGGCATCTATTTATCCACTCTGACACCGCCTAGTGATGAGCTAAAGATGCATAAGATGCCTGATTAGATCAAATGAGTCATAACGGTGGTTGAGGCTGTGGGCTGTCACAGAGGCATAGCTCACTCAGTACAGCTTTCACCCCAGGGGTATATTCATTATGCAGATTGTTGCAAAACGTTTAGCCTGTTCAAAATGTTTTGCAATGAATACGAGTTTCTATTGCACAAATTCAGGTAGGTCCCTACCCATTTCTTTCCGTTTGGTTCTTAAAGAGTGAAGGGTTTCCGTTGCGGCGTAATGAATACCCCCAGGTATTCCTGTTTGACTGCAACACTATAAAACCCCACAGGGCAGATCGGAGCTGTTGGGCCAATCAGAGTAAAGCATGACAGCCATCACCCCCTGCTCATTAACAAGCACAATGTAGACCCCATACATCATTAACAGAGGATAATACCTCACTCAGTATGTGCAAAATTTCACTTTCAATTTGGAAATCTCTCTAATCTCTAGTCCAGGGGTATTCAACCTTTACCCTACGTGGTCCGGAGCCTGCTGGTTCTGTTCTACCTGATAATGAATTGCACCCACCTGGTGTCCCAGCGGAGCAATTAGACAATGCAGTGGAACTGGCTTGGAGGTCCAGAGTTGAGTTTGAGGTCTCTAGCCTATCACCATCTCACATTTAAAAGTTATTTTGATAATCAATAATAATTCTTATAGTACATCAAAATAGCATCATCATTATTCATATTGTTCATGCTGTGGATTACTGTATGCTGTGAACTTACTCTGAACATTTTCTCCACCTTCGCGATGCTTTTCACAAAAATGGTCCCTAGCTGGTCCCCCACACCGGCTAGCAGAAACCCAAACAGAGGGATGCCGAATATTGCATACAAGATACAGAAAATCTTCCCGCCCTCCGTGCTTGGGGCAATGTTACCGTACCCTGTGTAAGGAACAGAGAAGGAGAAGAGGATGTTTTTCAGATGTGAAAAGCCCTAAACCTTTATATCTTATCAACGGCAGACAACCAAAGTGGGTTTGTGCAATACCAAATCCATCTCCTCTTCCCCATAGACTTATACACACACTGCTATCTACAAAAGGCCAACATGGGCTGTCTGCTAGCTAAGCTTCTGTCCCTTTGTCCACCGCTTGCAGAGTCAGTTTCCACTTGGAATCACAGAAGGGGGTATAGGCTAGACCAACTCTTCTGATTTAATTAGAGACATGCCACTGAAATGAAAGTGAAAGGCCTCCTTCCGCCCCTCCATCAAACTAAAGGCCTCCTTCTTCCCCTCCATCAAACTAAAGGACTCCTTCCGCCCTCCATCAAACTAAAGGCCTCCTTCCGCCCTCCATCAAACTAAAGGTCTTCTCTGCCCCCCATCAAACTAAAGGCCTCCTTCTGCCCTCCATCAAACTAAAGGCCTCCTTCTGCCCCTCCATCAAACTAAAGGCCTCCTTCTGCCCCCCATCAAACTAAAGGCCTCCTTCTGCCCCTCCATCAAACTAAAGACCTCCTTCCGCCCCCCATCAAACTAAAGGCCTCCTTCCGCCCCTCCATCAAACTAAAGGCCTCCTTCCGCCCCTCCATCAACCCTAAAGGCCTCCTTCTGCCCCTCCATCAAACTAAAGGCCTCCTTCCGCCCCTCCATCAAACTAAAGGCCTCCTTCCGCCCCTCCATCAAACTAAAGGCCTCCTTCTGCCCCCCCATCAAACTAAAGGCCTCCTTCTGCCCCTCCATCAAACTAAAGGCCTCCCTGCCCCTCCATCAAACTAAAGGCCTTCTGCCCCCCATCAAACTAAAGGCCTTCTGCACCCCATCAAACTAAAGGCCTTCCGCCCCCCATCAAACTAAAGGCCTCCCGCCCCCATCAAACTAAAGGCCTTCCGCCCCTCCATCAAACTAAAGGCCTCCTCTGCCCCCATCAAACTAAAAGGCCTCTTCCGCCCCATCAAACTGAAGGACTCCTTCCGCCCTTCCATCAAACTGAAGGCCTTTCCACCCTCCATCAAACTAAAGGTCTTCTGCCCCCATCAAACTAAAGGCCTCCTTCCGCCCTCCATCAACCCTAAAGGCCTCCTTCTGCCCCTCCATCAAACTAAAGGCCTCCTTCCGCCCCTCCATCAAACTAAAGGCCTCCTTCCGCCTCCATCAAACTAAAGGCCTCCTTCCCGCCCCCATCAAACTAAAGGCCTCCTTCTGCCCCTCCATCAAACTAAAGGCCTCCCTGCCCTCCATCAAACTAAAGGCCTCCCTGCCCCTCCATCAAACTAAAGGCCTTCCGCCCCCCATCAAACTAAAGGCCTTCT
This sequence comes from Oncorhynchus keta, assembly GCF_023373465.1. Classification (NCBI taxonomy): domain Eukaryota; kingdom Metazoa; phylum Chordata; class Actinopteri; order Salmoniformes; family Salmonidae; genus Oncorhynchus; species Oncorhynchus keta. The sequence continues at coordinate 80,912 of NW_026278670.1, read as the reverse complement.
GCCCCCATCAAACTAAAGGCCTCCTTCCGCCCTCCATCAAACTAAAGGCCTCCTTCCGCCCCTCCATCAAACTAAAGGTCTTCTGCCCCCATCAAACTAAAGGCCTCCTTCTGCCCCTCCATCAAACTAAAGGCCTCCTCTGCCCCTCCATCAAACTAAAGGCCTCCTTCTGCCCCTCCATCAAACTAAAGGCCTCCTTCCGCCCCTCCATCAAACTAAAGGTCTTCTGCCCCCATCAAACTAAAGGCCTCCTTCCGCCCTCCATCAACCTAAAGGCCTCCTTCTGCCCCTCCATCAAACTAAAGGCCTCCTTCTGCCCTCCATCAAACTAAAGGCCTCCTTCCACCCTCCATCAAACTAAAGGCCTCCTTCTGCCCCCCCCATCAAACTAAAGGCCTCCTTCTGCCCCTCCATCAAACTAAAGGCCTCCCGCCCCTCCATCAAACTAAAGGCCTTCCGCCCCCCATCAAACTAAAGGCCTTCTGCCCCTCCATCAAACTAAAGGCCTTCTGCCCCCATCAAACTAAAGGCCTTCTGCACCCCATCAAACTAAAGGCCTTCTGCCCCCCCATCAAACTAAAGGCCTCCCCCGCCCCTCCATCAAACTAAAGGCCTTCCGCCCCTCCATCAAACTAAAGGCCTCCTTCTGCCCCCCCCTCCCATCAAACTAAAGGCCTCCTTCCGCCCTTCCATCAAACTGAAGGCCTCCTTCCGCCCTTCCATCAAACTGAAGGCCTCCTTCCACCCCTCCATCAAACTAAAGGTCTTCTGCCCCCCCATCAAACTAAAGGCCTCCTTCCGCCCCTCCATCAACCCTAAAGGCCTCCTTCTGCCCCTCCATCAAACTAAAGGCCTTCCGCCCCTCCATCAAACTAAAGGCCTCCTTCCGCCCCTCCATCAAACTAAAGGCCTCCTTCTGCCCCCCCATCAAACTAAAGGCCTCCTTCTGCCCCTCCATCAAACTAAAGGCCTCCCCGCCCCCCATCAAACTAAAGGCCTTCCCCCCCATCAAACTAAAGGCCTTCTGCCCCCCCATCAAACTAAAGGCCTTCTGCCCCCCCATCAAACTAAAGGCCTTCTGCCCCCCATCAAACTAAAGGCCTTCTGCACCCCCATCAAACTAAAGGCCTTCTGCACCCCATCAAACTAAAGGCCTCCCGCCCCTCCATCAAACTAAAGGCCTTCCGCCCCTCCATCAAACTGAAGGCCTCCTTCCGCCCCTCCATCAAACTAAAGGCCTCCTTCCGCCCCCCCATCAAACTAAAGGCCTCCTTCCGCCCTTCCATCAAACTGAAGGCCTCCTTCCGCCCTTCCATCAAACTGAAGGCCTCCTTCCACCCCTCCATCAAACTAAAGGCCTTCAATGTTTTGTTGTTCAATGGTTCTGTTGAAGACAATGTTATGATTCCACACCTATAACACAGCGGCAGAGCAACACAGAGACAGTTTCCTGGACCCTGACTACGCCCATTCCATTTTCTGGACAGAAATGAACTTTCAATGCATATTCTCCATTAAGTGTAGTTTTTTATTCCGGGAAGTAGACAATCTGGTTCCGGGAAACTGGCCCATACGGTCCAATGTAAATGGCACTACCTCAGGTAAAATGTTAGAATGTTTCATCAACCAATGCACTTGACTTGAATTACACCAACACTGCCTGATAACTACTCCAAACATCCTCATAAATCATTCCTAATCATTCCTAATCCTGTTGAAAATGAAAAACAAACCAACAAAGCAGTAGCGAACCACAAATGTGAAACATCTGGTTTAGCTACATCAGCTTTCCACCATTGTCAAGGAGATAATGGACACCATTCCTCACTCTGACAGTAGCATGACTTCCAGGAGCAGAGCAGCTCACTTTATTTCATCTGACAGGAGCCTCATACTCACACACCAATCCCACATTGATCTCATATCAAAACCCCTGAGAGGCAGTTTGCTGGTATGGACCTTATTCACAGCTACGGGGGTAGCTAATAAATTATCCTGTCTTTTCAAATCAGTGACGTTGACAATACCATTCTTGTGAGTATCACAAATGTAATACTATTGTTTTGCAGCGGATATACGCTGCACCGGCAAGATAGAACAGCACACTCCGGCAAGACGAGGGGGTCTGTGCATATTTGTAAACAACAGCTGGTGCATGAAATCTGAGGAAGTCTCTAGATTTTTCTCGCCTGAAGTAGAGTATATTGTGATAAATTGCAGGCCAAACTACTTGCCTAGAGAGTTTTCAGCTATACTTTTCGTGGCTGTTTATTTACCACAACAGACAGATGCTGGCACTAAGACTGCACGCAGTCAGCTATAAGGAAATAAGCAAACAGGGAACCACTAACCCAGAGGTGGAGCTCCTAGTGGCCAGAGACTATAATGCAGGGAAACAAATCAGTTCTACCAAATTTCTATCAACATGTTAAAAAAATAATTCTAGATCACCTGTACTCCACATAGAGACGCATACAAAGCTCTCCCTCACCCTCCATTTTGTAAATCCGACCACAACTCTATCCACAACTCTATCCTCCTGATTCCTGCTTACAAGCAAAAATTACAGCAGGAAGCACCAGTGATTCGGTCTATAAAAAAGTGGTCAGATGAAGCAGATGATAAACTACAGGACTGTTTTGCTATCACAGACTGGAACATGTTCTGGGAGTCTTCCGATGGCATTGAGGAGTACATCACATCAGTCACTGGCTTTATCAATAAGTGCATCAAGGACGTCGTCCCCACAGTGACTGTACGTACATACTAGAGGTCGACTGATTAATCGGAATGGCCGATTAATTAGGGACGATTTTAAGTTTTCATAACAATCGGTAATCAGTCATGCTACTGTCACAGTCCGGAGCCTCTACACCTGTTGTATTCGGCGCACCTGACAAATAAACTTTGATTTAATATGAACTATCCAAATAAAGTGTTACCAAGGCTTTTATCTACAGATAACACTTTAGGAAGTTTTCTGCATTGTTTTCAATAGAGCACTTCACTTCCTACCCCACAAGAAAAGTTTAACTTAAAAAAAAAAGGAACATTGGTCAATGAACAACAGCCTCAGTGTGAATAAGGGGATCCAGAACAATCTATTGCCTTTCTTAAACAGGTTGAATAATGGTCAAGAATAACAGGTAATGTAACTACAGATGTGATTGATCACATAGGCCTCAATGGAAATAAACAGAGCAGGTATGTGTCCAACAAGATGAGCATTTAGATAAATATGTGTATGCGCCCAATAACATTTGATTTGATGCTATTACCTATGGTTGTGATGACTGTTCCGGCGAAGAAGAAGGCACTGCCCAGGTCCCAGTGACTGGAGTTATAGGATGTGTCTCCTATCGGGCTGACACCAGCATTCACAGCATCTACAGAGTGCTGGACACACAAACGCAAAATACATTCACCAGTTTAAAAGGAATTAGACAACTTAATGTGGATAAAGATGATGGTATTATGTTCAAAATGGCAGCATTGTTTGGTGGTACAGAGTCTCTTGAGAGTTTCTCTTTCAGTTATCCTACAACTGTAAAAGCATGTGTTGATTGCTAAACCATAACATAATTTGCATGTTGAATAGCTGAATTCTCAGGGGGCTTTCGCATAAGGATCTGTCAAACCTTCCCATGTGATTTCCTAAAGGAGCCAGTTGCGTAACATATGACTGCTGTGTAGCTTAGCGCTGACGACGACTCTGCACGGTGAATCATCAGGACAGTGCCACACACAGAGAGAGAGGGCACAGGGCACGTGGGGCGGGCGGGGCACATGATGCCCACGACGTCCTGAGCAACCCTCACACTCTGTGCCAGTCTTCCAGTCTACACGTCAGGAAGCCGGCATGCCAGATGGAACATCGGCGTGTCGCGCAACAGGAAGTAGCTCAGGGTGTGAGGGATGGTTGGTGGGATAGGTGGAAATGGTTGAAGGCCAAGTAAACAAGAACAGAGCAGGAGACACCATGACAGTCCAGAGGTAGGGGACAGAAAGAGGAAAACGGGAGAGGACAGAGGGACCTGATTGTATCTGATCATCACTGACCATGCTGATAGCGGCTTGTGTAATGAAGGTGGATTTTCAAACCATGCTTGAGTGATGACTAACCTTGCCTAAGACCTGAAGAATTTTGTTACCGTAGCTACAGCGGGCTAACACAGTATTGTGATGCGCAGGAGACCTGGTTTTGAACTCTGGTTGGCTACACATGCAATCAGCTCGTTTTTCCAAACTGACAGTCTAATCATAGCTTATGTCTGATGAGCAGTTACTGTACATCTGCCCCAGGCTTTGTTTGGATCATCACTATATAATGAAACAAATCTGACTAAGATCTTTGGACACGCTAAACTTTGAAGCACAAAATACCTTTTATTTACTGTGGTAAGACTTTACTATTCATTCAATGGCTCTCATGTAACAGGTTGTTGCTTTGCATGAGAATGGTTTCTCAATCAACTTATCTAGTAAAATAATGAATACAAAAAAGCTCCAGCCTATTTGAAGTGAAGAGGAAATTCAGCAAGTCTTGGAGGATAAAAATTATTATTTATTGTTATCGCATTTCAGGTTGCTTTTAAATCAACTTCCACTGTCCTCCAAGAGTTGCTGAATTTCCTGTTCACTTCAGTTTGCTCCTCAATTCATGCACCTTGGTTGGAAAGCAAGAATAGCAGCTGTGATCCTTTCCCTGAGCCCCATCCTTTCCACAGATTATTAATGACATCTAAATGAAACCCCTGCCTGTATCAGAGGACTGGTGAAGACCCGGCACTGGGCAGAGCAGCAGCATGCCTGGATAATGAAAGGTGACTCAGCGCTTCTATCAGAATGGGTTTTGCTTCAGGACACCTTGAATGAGTTCCAAAGAGATCAATGTCATCTCCATTAGAAGCAGCCATCGCCATCAGGGATCTGCACTCTGAAATACAGATACAGGATCTTAATCCTGCACACCAGGAAATGCAAACTTAGTGTATTCAAGGTTTGAAAAAGGTTTCTAAAGTTTGTAATTTCCACTTTAAAAAATGTCAGACTTGATTTGCCCTAACTAAAAATGTATAATCCTCCACAAAAAAACTCCATTAATTATAATCCACACAATAATTCACATTTCCTGTTGCTGCAGGCTTATTTTCCTGCAGTGAGAAACTGGTCGATTTAAGATCCTATATCTGTATGCATTTAAAACATAGGGTATGTAGGATCTGATAGGAGTAAAACATGCCTGAAAGATCTGTGTTAAGGCAGAGTGGGTTGTGAGGTCCTTCTTTAGCCTCTGTTCAACCACATGGTCTGCATTGCTTCTGTAACTTCCTAGTCATACAGATGTAGGAACTTCATTTGAGCCAGTTTGCTGTAGCAGCAATATAATCATGCAGAAACAGGAAATGTGAATTACTATGTGGACTATAATTAATGAACATTTTTGGTAGGGGTTTAAACATTTTTAATTAAGGCAAATAACACTCATTCTCTCCTAATGTGCTTGTGTAGACATTCTTCTGCTGAACCTTGTATGTTTGTTGAGCTGCCTTCTCAGTTAACATATGTATGCCACATGCATGTATCTTATTGTCGGGATGCACAGACACCACATGCAGTAATGTGTGAAACTTGCCAAGATAACTTGGTTATATTGTAACATTTTGTTATTGCCACTTGTGCATTGCAGCAAGAGACTAGTACTAGTCATGAGTTGATATAGGGGACTAGATTCTGTAGTGGATGTAAGCTCAAAGTCACTCCCTACCCACATAAACAGTGAGAGAAAAAGTGCTGTAGAGATTCCACAGGAGAAGGTTGTCACTGTGTTCGCCACAGAACTGACACAGAGTACAGGGGAGATATATCTCTCCCCCAGTAGTCTGGCCCAAACCCTGCTCTTCCTGGCCCTGCCATGCGCTGCCTGTCCTGTAGGCTCTACCTCTGGGCTAAGAAACTAGAGAAGCAGCTTGGCACGCGTCCCAACACTGTTTATCATATGCCCTTTTCTCTGCCAGAGTAATCACCTTTCACGTTGGATTGGAGGAGGATGTTTACGATGCTGTGTGCATAGATGAAGAGCGGTGGGGTGATACCCAACACTATGGCTGTGATTGTAATTAATAAAAGGCACCAGGGTAGGACCTCCGTGGGATGGAGCGACACGCCAGGGTAGGACCTCCGTGGGATGGAGTGACACGCCAGGGTAGGACCTCCGTGGGATGGAGTGACACGCCAGGGTAGGACCTCCGTGGGATGGAGTGACACGCCAGGGTAGGACCTCCGTGGGATGGAAGGGATCGAATGACACACCATACACACCAGCCTGCACCCTGCCTCATGTTTGACGATGCTGGTTTAGTTGTTGACAACAATATGATCTGGCAATATACAGTACCCAAACAATGAGTCAGAATAAAAGGCAAAGTAACCAAATGGCTTCAGAAAATATGAAGGTCTAATGATCCTCTAGATTCAGTGTGATGGAAAGACCTAGTCACCAGAGTATTGTGGGTACTGTAGTAAATCAAGCTACACTCGTAACATGATGTGGCACATTACTGGACTTTGAGGGATAAGATACTGTAATGAGTAATCTGTTCAATCCCAAGCAGCAGTAAACCCCCCAGAGCAGAGACCCGGAGAAACAGTTGACATTCTCCCAGCCCACTTCCATACATCCTGGGTCCTCCAGAACAATAGCCCCTAATGAATAATTCATTCAACAGCAGATGCTTTTAAGACTTGGGGCATAATTTAACCTCCCTGGGCTGAAAAGTTAGGCAATTATCTATGCATATATTAGAGGAGACACTGTTGCTTTTACCAACGAAGAACATGCCTGAAGACACTTTTTAAACGTTAAGCACTCCAAAGATGATGGTTCAATTTGAAATCCCATTTTAGCTTTTAGATGACAAAATACCTTGCATGCTGCCCCATACGAGTCACAAAAATCCACTCAGGAAACAAAGTACATCTATGCTTAACACTCCTATGTCAGCTAATATCCGTGTAGAAATGTAAAAATATACACTACTGATCAAAAGTTTTAGAACACCTACTCATTCGAGGGTTTTTCAGTTTAAAAAAAAAACTATTTTCTACATTGTAGAATAATAGTGAAGACATCAAAACTATGAAATAACATAGTAAAAACATAATGTAGTAACCAAAAAAAGTGTTAAACAAATCTAAATATATTTCATATTTGAGATTCTTCAAATAGCTATCCCTTTGCACTCTTGACATTCTCTCAACCAGCTTCACATGAAATGCTTTTCCAATAGTCTTGTTGGCTGCTTTTCCTTCTCTGTGTGGTCCGACTCAACCCAAACCATCTCAATTGGAGACCAGGTCATCTGATGCAGCACTCCATCATTCTCATTCTTGGTCAAATAGCCCTTACAAAGCCTGGAGGTGTGTTGGGTCATTGTCCTGTGGAAAAACAAATGATAGTCCCACTAAGCCAAAACAAGATGGGATGGCGTATCGCTGCAGAATGCTGTGGTAGCCATGCTGGATAAGTGTGCCTTGAATTCAAATTAAATCACAGACAGTGTCACCAGTAAAGCACCCCACACCATCTCCTCCATGCTTTACAGTGGGAAATGCACATGTGGAGATCATCTGTTAACCCACACTGCGTCTCACAAAGACATGGCGGTTGGAACCAAAAATCTCAAATTCGGACTCCAGACCAAAAGGAAAGATTTCCACAGGTCTAATGTCCATTGCTCGTGTTCCTTGGTCCAAGCAAGTCTCATCTTCTTATTGGTGTCCTTTAGTAGTGGTTTCTTTGCAGTAATCAAATTATGAAGGCCTGATTCACACAGTCTCCTCTGAACAGTTCATGTTGAGATGTGTCTGTTACTTAAACTCCGTGAACCATTTATTTGGGCTGCAATTTCTGAGGCTGGTAACTCTAATGAACTTGTCCTCTGCAGCAGAGGTAAATCTGGATCTTCCATTCCTGTGGCGAACTCATGAGAGCCAGTTTCATCATAGCACTTGATGTTTTTTGCGACTGCACTTGAAGAATCTTTTAAAGTTCTTGAAATGTTCCGTATTGACTGACCTTCATGTCTTAATGTGATGGACTGTCGTTTCTCTTTGATTATTTGAGCTGTTCTAGCCATAATATTTTACCAAATAGGGCTATCTTCTGTATAACACCCATACCTTGACACAACACAACTGATTGGCTCAAACGCATTAAGGGGGAAATACATTCCACAAATTAACTTAAGGCGGCACACCTGTTAATTGAAATGCATTCCAGGTGACTACCTCATGAAGCTGGTTGAGAGAATGTGCAAGAGTGTGCAAAGCTGTCATCAAGGCAAAGGATAGCTATTTGAAGAATATAAAAACTATTTTTTTATTGATTTAACACTTGTTTTACTACATGATTCCATGTGTTATGTCATAGTTTTGATGTCTTCACTATTATTCTACAATGTAGGAAATAGTCAAAATAAAGAAAAACTATTTTGACCGGTAGTGTATATTTTTAAGGGACAACGTATTTTGGGTTGCAGATGCTCTATATACACTGAAACATGTCAATTAGTGCTGAGTTGCCGGTGTAAACTCTGCAGTAAAATATCCATTCTGCATTCTAAGCAATACAGGGCCAGAGCATGCAGTGAGGCATGACAACTGCGTTGGCATCCCTCCATCCCCTAGCACCATTTTCCAGAGAGGAATTCATCCGAAATGTGACAGCCCTCTGCTTTAGCCCGTTTCCCTACTGAGTTCTACTGTAACTAAGATAAACATCCACCTCATTTCACAGTTAAACAGTTCAAACAAAAACAATTACAAACTCTCTCACTTCCCTTCATTGCACAAACCCCAGATCCTTGAGTAATAGCGAGCGAAGAGTATCCAAGTCATTAATGATTACAGTTCACACTGGCATCTTTGTGTTTCACCGTGTATCAGTGAACCGGCCAGGATAAACTCCTCTTGGACTCTCTACCTGGCAATTTGTTTCCATACACCAGTGGCACAATGGCCTGCATTGTCCTGCATTATCCTGTCCTGTATTATCCAGTGTTTTACAGCTGAGGGGTCAATATCTGGCTGATTCAAACACTGTTTTACGAGGATCTGGAAGCGTTCAGCCCTGAAAACCCTGCTGGCGCTTGCAGAAGTGAGAGCGCTGCAGTATAAGTCAAATAAAGCTCTGTTTATTTGGCTTCTCCTCACCAGATTCACTTCTTCACGGTTTTCATTTTCCAGGAGGAGAAACATTGGATTGAAGAAGCTGTTGTTTTCTGGAAGCTGTCGTGAGCTGGGTCCGAGAGGTTTGTCTCAATGTCCTCTGGACCTTTGTAGCTCAGTTAGTAGGGCATGGTGCTTGTAATGCCAGAATAGCGGGTTTGATTCCGGGACCACCCATACGTATGCACGCGTGACAGTAAGTTGATTTGGATAAAAGTGTTTGCTAAATGGCTTATATTATTATATGATTCTATCAACTAAAAGGGAGTAGGACTCTTAATAAGAACAGGCAGGCATACCCTTCCAAGTCAAATGGATCAAGATTAATCTAAAAGAGGAAATCTTTAGAATGACTTCATGTAAATAGCATACAATTGCATGATAGGGGTATCTGCCAACTTTCTTATTAGCTGTAGATAGACCTGATGAAAGAAAGGGAAGTCAGTATTGCTAATGAGTTACATAATGTATTCCTGGTTGTATGGACATCTATCATTGCTATCCTATGATACAGATTAAATAATGCCACACATCTGTGACGGACGAGATTCGAACCGGAGTCTACAGTGCGCCACAAGACTGTGTTAGCCTGCTAAACTAAAGCTTAGGCATTAGCTTGGGAACTAACACAGATCTTTAGGATTCAGACTTACAATTCTTATCAATCATGCATGGTTCAGTGAACCACCGCCATTACACATCTACCTAGATGTAGGAATTGTCAGATTGTCATTCTGATCACTATTCTACCACTTCTCCTCAGTCGTGTCTCTGAGCAGTTATTATGCCAACCACGTTCCCCGTGAGGCACTAAAATAACGAGTGTCATTAGGCATCACAGCGAGGAGAGTTTGGTGGTGGCAGCCAAGGTCTGAATTACTCCACATGCTGGCACGCAGGCTTCTGGGCATATTGGCCAAAATTGCACACATACGGCATTTATCAATCATAATGCAGAGTCACGCCCACAGTATGGTGGTCAGTGGTCGCTTTGAATTCAGTGTGACACAGCTAGACTCTATAGTTATGTTATTACACTAGCCTGTTTAGTGTGGTTCCCATCTTATTCCAGGATGGCTGGCGGTGTTTAGTGTATAGTGTTTGTGTGGGGCTTGGCTAGCTTTGGATCAATACAGAGTTCAGGTTTCAGGAGACCTGAGTCCCCACTAGGGACCCCAGACAACTGGAGACAGGAGAGCTCCAGTATCGACTGCAGACTGGCCTAGTGGCTGCTGCGGTCTTTCCTTACCTTGATGAGCGCCTCCAGCTCCGTCGGTGAGACACAGGGGTGTTTCTGTAGGAACGCTGCCTTCTCCGCAGTGATGGTCACCTTCTGGTTGCTCTCGAAGGGCTGCTCCAGGGCCCGGAACACCAGACCTCCCCCGACCAGATAGGCCACCACAACCACGAACACCGCCACCACCGTCTTCCACTTCATGACGGTAAACAGGGGCGAGCCGTCCTCACCCACCGCCTCCATGCTGGCCACCATGCTGGCGGGCCTTGACGGAGAGAGTCGGGGAACAGTGCAGCCCATGGGGTTCTGCATGGTGGCCACACTGGCCTGCACCAGGCTGGAACTCATCATGCCTGGCTGGACCTTCTTTTGGGGGAACAGATTGGTCTGGGCTGCCACTGCAGAGAATAAAATGATGAAACACTATTGTTAGGAGCTGCACTGTGGGTAAATTTCAATTTGTAATCACACACTGGACAATCCAAAAATCTATGAAAGGAAGGGGTGGAATACACTACCGTATGCATGTCAGGAATAGGTGAATAACCTTGTAAGAATACCATATGGAACTGGGCTTGATATCCTGGGCAGTTTGGGCTTCAGTCTATCAGTCCCAGGAGTATGACAATGAAACAGTAGTGGAGTGTGTCTTGATGCTTGAGGTTTTGAGATGGTAGAGAGAGCGAGAGAGACAGAGAGACAGAGAGCGAATCTCAAAGTGTTCTGTGGGCTTTCAGAAAACCCATTACGGTTAAAAGCAGGCATCTCAGAGCGCTATTTCAGCCAGTGGATTCACAGGATCTGGACTGGCATGGCTCGTAGCCTCAAGCAGGCTGAGAATGCTATGTTATTATGGATTAAAAAGTGAGCCTTCTATATGAAAAAATTATGGGTTGGTAGATGATGTCCTAATACTGTACTGTCTGAATAATATTTGAAAAGAAAACCGGGGGTTAATTTTCTGTTTGTCCTCTTGTGATATGGATTTGTAGTTATAAACATTCACAATTCATAGCCAAAGCATTGAAATGTTTTTTTTCCAGCTGCATTGCTTCTTTTTCATGAGCCTCATCGTCATACCTTCAAGATGCTCGTTGTCATCATCACATTATGTAAGATTATGCTTAAAAGTTTTCCGCAGTCCATTTGGTGATGAAAACCAATGGAATTAGTGCTGGTGATTTATGTAACCATTTAATAATGTCACTGTAAGGAAAAACATTCACTACAGTGGTCTTGCAGGTTCAATGAATTTTGATGAGCAACGCTAAACTCTGCCTGCCACAAAAAGGAGAATAATTGTATGTGCAACACTTGGCTGCATGTAGCCCATAAATCACGGCTGACATTTCTCCCAGAAGGTCATACTGATGATAACAGCTAGACAGGTAAATCACTTGCTTCACTGGTGGTTGGAGAGGCGGCTGGGTAAACATGTGACCGTGCACGAGAAGAGGGCAGCCGCATGGACGTGCCATACATGCAAGATTGGCGGGAACTATCCATGCAGAGCTTGAGCTCCGATGAGGTCATGTGTTTTTATCCCATCTCTCAATGGAGCCCTATACTGCAGCAACTGTAACACACCAAGGTGTCTTTAATGGCATTATATTAGCCGTTTAGCCTTCACCTCAACTGACTAGAGTGTGGCCATTGTCAGTTCCCCTCAAATAGAACATAAACAAGGGCATAGACCTTGGTGAGTGACTAAATTATGTTCACATATATTTATACATAAAATGCCAATAGGAAACATGGTTCCTCTTCCGACTGGGTAACAAACTGGTTGAATCAACGTTGTTTCAATGTAATTTGTCAACATATTGTGATGTGGAATCAACATGGAAAATACATTGGATTTGTAAAAAGTCATCAACGTAAACTGTTTTTGAAGGGTGACATTTCAACATAGAATTATGTCATCATGGTAACCAATGTTCAACATATTTTACACAAGGTTTGGCTATGTTGAATTTTTACCTTTGAAACAATGTCAGATCTGCAACGTTATATCCACCATCAGAAAAAGAGAACTGGACAGCACGTCCTACTGGAGAGTTGATTTACCTACAACAATCCATTTGGTCTCCCATCCAGGATTTTAACCAAGCCCAGCCATCCTTAGCTTTGATATTGTTCATTGACAATTAACAATGTCAAAGCGTGAGAATGATGATTGAGAGGTCTCCTAATTAGGGTTGGGATCATTCTGAGGAAACGTTCACATGGTATGTTTAAAAGCAATAATTGATTATATTTCTCTGTCCGCTTTTGTATATAATCTAGATCATGCATTCTATTGTACTAGGTACTGATTCATCGATTTTCTGATGTGTTTTCTTGCTTGATCATGTGACATGTGCAATTATCCTTGAAATAGAAGCCAGGTGTTTGTGCCGACCACAGAAGGTTGGTGGCACCTTAATTGGAGAGGACGGGCTCGTGGTAATGGCTGGAGCGGAAATAAGTGGAATGGTATCAAATACATCAAACAGATGGTTTCCATGTGTTTGATGCCATTCCATTCGCCTTCATTACGGCCATTATTATGAGCCATCTTCCCCTCAGTAGCCTCCTGTGGTGCCAAGATTTACACTGAGGCCGAAATGTTAGTGCGTAAGTTGAAAACAAAACACAATGATTTTTTTGGGGCACCCTGATGTTTCAGTAAAGATATTTATTCTGCACTCAGGACTCAGTTTTGGATCTATAATTTTTGTTTGACAGTGTGCAGGTCTCCATCTCTTCCACTATTCTTATTTTGACTCCTACACACCTGGAACAGACACTATTCAGTAGTAAGGTCCTTAAAAAAAAAAAAAAATAGACGACCTCGGTCATTTTGGGGTTGGGATCAGAGCCATAGCCAACATGTGGCTCCGAGTGGGATGAAATCAGGGCCTACTCTATGGGGTGGAGGGGCCAGGCATATAATTAGAAAAGAACTGAGGACCATCATGTCGAGACCAATGCCAAGCTCACTGAGCAACCTGCGAGCAGAGGTGGGGGAACCTAGAACATTTTCAACGTGTGTTGCTCCTGTACACTTTCTTCAGGAAACCCAGTGGCTGCACAGTACACTGGGGAAAAACTGAAAATAATTATTGAGATGGAGATGGACTGGCCATCTTTCCACGGTGTCAGTCATTCTGATATTAAGTGAACATCACAGAGATGCTCAGTGAAATCAAATCTACTCGTGCATATGGCACAGATGTAAGCCAATCTTTAAATGTATTGCTCCTTGACCCTTCTAACAAGTTACTGCTATCAGAAGCTACGGATCTGCACACCGGTGTCAAACTTTTCCGCAGTTCATATGGGTGTGTTGAAAAACTGCAATGTGGTGCTGGATTCGAAAAGCTCAGCGAGGCATGCCAGTAAGGCACGAGCACACCAGATCCAAGGAAACGACGGAGACTCATGACTAAAACTCTGTAGAAATACGGAGTTGAAAGCAAAGTGGCTAAGCATGATGATGGAAGCGAGAGGAAGTGTAAATGTGCTGTGCTGGGGGATATATGTCATTACGATTTAGCGAAGGAAATAGTCAATGTCGACTGTGCTGTTGGCACTGAAATATGGATTAACATTTGGGGCATCTACAGTAATGTGTGAAAATTCCAATTCCACTAGGGCTGGGAGGTATCCCGGTATTGATGCATGGACTGGTTTGGGTTTTTACTTTACCTTCTATAACAGTATTTGAACATTTGGTTTGTTAAATGTGATACGCAGTGTGTAACGTCCACTTTTATAGTTTCTCTCTCTCCCCATGCCACTTTCCACACAGACCCAGCTCCTGTCACTCAAGGAGCGCTTTTGTTTTTCCTCGACCACAACACTTGCGTCCAATCTGCACGGTCAATGCAGCATATGCAACAATGTTGATGACAACGATACAGTTGACACTTTGCTTCTTAATATAAATCTACTAGCATTCTATAATTACACTATTAGCTTGTGTTTCTTACATCTGCAAACCGCTAGTGTGTCTGTTCTTAGCAAGACGTTCCTAAATCTTGTTAGCCGCTTACGCTAACCGCTAGCTAGCTAATAAATGTACTGAGTAAGAGCATGCGTAATTAGCTATACAAGCCTGATAATACCAGTGATGGTGTAGACCTAAATCAGCATGTTTGTGAAACAGTATCTTCTAAATTAGAGGTAAACGCAAAGCAAGAATATGTTACTTCATGTAGCTAACTAAGAGAAAACATTCAATGTAGCCAAAGATTATAGGATCCCGTAGGAAACACCTATCAACACTTCAGTTCCTACCCTGTCACAATAACTCCTCCCTGGCATCTTCATTCGTTGTCATGTCAAACACTGTATTAAAAGTGCCCACTATTATACACTGCCCAAAAAAATAAAGGGAACAATAAAATAACACATCCTAGATCTGAATGAATGAAATATTCTTAATAAATGATTTTTTTCTTTACATAGTTGAATGTGCTGACAACAAAATCACACAATAATTATCAATGGAAATCAAATGTATCAACCCATGGAGGTCTGGATTTGGAATCACACTCAAAATTAAAGTGGAAAACCACACAACAGGCTGATCCAACTTTGATGTAATGTCCTTAAAACAAGGCCCAGATTGCTTGCCCATATTGTGCAGCACTATGTGGCAGTGTGGAAATGATCTCAAATGCAGAAATTTATGAAAATTATGACTTTTGGAGGGTTGAAGTACAATTGAACAGTATAAAACAATCAGAATGCAGAAAGACCCATTGAAATTACTTAGAATGTATGTGTTGCCACCCTAGGGTAATGCACTACTCAAAAACATAAAATACCATCAAATCTGCCAAATCTGCCATTTTTTAAAAAATATCATGATATAATATTTGGGCCATATCACCCAGCCCTATTCCACACTATGAAGAATGTATTCAGTAAACACAGACACAGCATGTTATATCAATGAAAAGCTCAGCTTGTCCAGCTAGCATTTGAGAGTAATCTGACAAGTACATTTCACCAGGAAGGAGAATTGAATCAGAAACTTCAAAACATTATCGAGTAGGCTGCAACTCTTCTACATGGTAAGTGACAACATTTATGGCCCATGCCGGAATTATTCATTCCAATTTTTTTATGTAATGTTTAGTTACGTTAGTCCTATGCTTTTGCTTCAATCCACACTAGATTTATCTGTGATTCTTCATGTCCCAATTGATGGTGCTGTTATAATGAGCACATCTTGGGCTACCAGTCTTCATGGGGCTTCTCTTCAAAATGGCATGCATTCTTATGTACAACATTACAGTTGTGTATGTGGCAGCATTTCAGATAGGCCCACATTTTTATGTCGCAGTACTATATGACCAATACAATTTGTGTAGCCTACTAAAATAAGTAGTGAAAATGTTCAATCGGTTATCATTCATTTGCATTACACAGTCGTTATGTGATAGGCTACTGTAAAACTGATGTCAATACCATGAAAACAACACACAGACATTTTTTTGCCCTCCTCCCTGCTCTCTTGCTATAGCGTGTGTGCGGTTTGGCTTTACTATCCTTGTGGGTACCAGAAGTCAGAAAAGGACGATTTGGACAAGCGGGGACATTTCAGACGGTCCCCACTTGGAAAAGGGCCATTTTAGGCTTAGGGGTTATGTTTAGAGGGTTCGGGTTACAATTAGGGGTAGGGTTAGGTTGATGGTCAGAATTTAAGGGGAGGATTTTGAATGGTAATACATTTAGTGGTCCCCACAAGGATAGTAAAACAAACGTGTGTTGCTCTCTGAATGGGAATTTACTTTCATTTGTGGCAGATTCAAAGTGGCTACTGTCATGTTGGGCATTTAACATCAGATAAGGGTATAGAATAATGAGTAGGTTTGAATTAGTTAGTTTATCTGAAACTCTCCCACAGAAAATAATGCGCACCTGGTTGGCTTACCTTAGGTTACGTCCATTGCGTAGTGAAACAAATTGGACAGAAATTAAGCTATGAAGCCTGTAAGAATCTTTCATAAGTTAGTGGTGCTCATCGTGTCGAGCTGTTCTGTGCTTGTTGGTAGGCGCAAATTGTGTGTTGGCCTATGGCAGCTCAGGCTGCATTTCGGATAAACGTGTGTCTTAATGGGGCGCATATATTTCGTGTGTTATTATATGAAACGGTTGTTGATGTGTATGGCTACATTTCAAATACATTTTTGTACATTCGAACAGCAGTAGGAACACTACCTTGTTTTATTAGGACTAAAGCGATACTTGCTGATTAAAATGCCCCCTCAGGCATGTCATCCTGGTGCCAGGCCTAGATGAAATGTAATCATAATGAGTAAGACAATTGTGGTAGGCTATGCGCCATTCCTCGTTGGATAGTGGTCATGCAACACATGCTCCTCCTGTACACATTCACTGCTGTCATAAATTGAAGTATGTCAATAACAGCAGTTTTATGGTTATCAATACAGTTAAAGTTCCACCTATAGTCCAATTATATAAAGGTTAGGCTATTTCAAGTATGTTTAATTAAACAAATAGCCTATAGTAGACTTAGGGTAATCTTGGATGCTTTAAACTCAATCGTTCTGCTTATATTGATTACCAACAAACGTTCCAATACAAACCTGGCGAAGGGTTGGAGTGCCCGGGTTTTCTTGGGTTCTCTGTGGGAAATTTCATCTTGATTTTCGGTTTGCCACAATGGACCGACCCCTTGGCGAAAACAACTGACTGGAAACAACAACAAAAAAACCTTGTCTTTATGTGAAATCTTTCAACGCCCTTTCTATTGAATCCTTTGTTTTTAACCGAGAGAGAATGGAGAACGGTAGAGAGTAAAAACACATAATCCGTGTATTATTTTGCTCGTCAGTGGGAACGAGGTGTACACCCGGGTAAAAAGCTCATTACAAGCTCCACTCTCCCCGCAGCAGCCTCTACTCTAGGTACACCAGCGCGGCGCTCACTCCATATTGCTCGTTGCACCACATTCCACGCCAGTCCTTTTGTATTGTAAACAACTACAACACGTAGGAAGAGACCGGGCTCCTACAGCGTTGACGAACTTCACGATTACATGTTCAAGAATTGCTGTCTCTACCGCTGTAACAAATGTAGACTGTTCAGAAAAGGACTAAGCTAATTGGGTGATGGCGCGTGCGTCTCTCTCCCGCTCTTTTTAATGCTAGTGCGCCAAGAGGTGTTCTTACGGCAGCACTCCAACCCCGGGAGGCATATGCCATCCAAGTTCAACATGGATAAGTCAGGTTTGCTAGCATTGTAGATGGGCAAGGCATTGATTATTAAAACAGCTTGTCTTGTTAGCCAACCTTTCCAAAAAAAACGACGCTTGAATAGGCTGTGTCGAGCATGGAGCTCACGGACAAAAGCTCCCCTTATGAATGAGGTTGAATGCGGCAGACCCCAGGTATTGAATATACCAGGTGGTGGTAGCAGATAGTGGATACAGTGGTCCCTGCGGCAAAGCTTTATCATAACTCCCTGTGTTTCTGTACACATCATTACAGTATCCAAACATGCAGAAGAAATCAATCACCAATGGGTATCTCTGCCCACTTCTCATTTTGAGTTGTTACATAAATATTTTTGGCGTACAACTTACAGTATTTTGGGGTCAGACAAAGCATTGGCATGAGTCATATGTCCATGGTGCAAAGATTAGGAAGTCAATTGGAGATATATTTTTATCCAAAAATAGGCTACTATTTTGTTTTTCAATGTGCCTAAAAGGACGGTTTGCATAGTTGATGTGTAGTGGAGGCAGCACAAGCATAACGAAAGTTACATATTGTTGGGTTATTGGCCTAATAGAGTAGGCTATTTGCCATCGTTCATAGTCTACTCACAATGTCATCATAATAATGATGGTGATGATGATGATGATGATGGTAATGAGGATGATGATAATGGTGATGATCTTGATGATGATGGTGATGATGACGATGATGATGGTGATGATGATGAGAAGAAAATAGATTCCTTGTGGTCAAAGTGCAAAGTTCTGCCCAGCAGGTGCATCTATCAATGTATGATTTATTCAAATAACCTCTGAATTTCAGGTAAAGCTGTACCGTTATGATAAATAATTCCTGGAGGTGTACACTTACCTGAGATGAATGTGTCATGATTCATGGATTACATTCTCATGAAGTCCAGTTCTGATTTACCTCCATGACTCCATGACTACTGATCTTACACCTGCAGTAAGGGGCTTTAGTTTGGTCCTGTAGAGTTGTAGTCATGTTCATTGGCTGACATTGAGAGGTGGTGTTGTTGATTTCTGACAAACTTTGGGAATGCTCTCAGAAAGAGAGTGCAGGAACCATCTCCAAGTCCATGCCATCACAATGTCTTCCAGTGGGAGAGGAGAGCAGGTGAGCATGCCATCTTCTGGCCATCCTGAGAGATACACAATATTATGGTCTGAATGTGAATGATGGTCTCCCTCCAAGAGTTATGCCTACGAGAACTGACCAAGATAAAGTAGAGATAAAGTAGGAAGCCAACATGTCGTAGTATAGATTGATGTATAATCAGCGTAATGTAGAGTTTTTGAGAATTGGAAAAAGTTGAGCTCACACACACCACTATTAAGATTGTTATATACATCAGTTGGGGTCTCTATAAGGTTCAATATGAGGCCCTGAACCTAGCATGAAGTATAGTCAAACTTTTTTGCCTTGGGGTAAGTTAAGCAAATGGTTGAGCCAATGTCAAGTTGAGCAAGTGTTTTCTTCCCAGGGGTAATGTAAGTCATTATCGATGGGATATAAGATAACAAGGTCAGGTATTAAGGTCAGTATTAAAAATACAAAGTGTTTGTTAGGTGTTAAGCCTGTGTTAAAATGTGTTTAATATTATTAAAAGACGGTTTGGGAAATAAAGATAAACATGGTTTTAAAAAGGTAGTGGTAATATTTAATTCTGTAGGCAGCTTAAGGTTGGTCAATTTATCCCATACTCAGGGGAAGTTGTGCCAAGAGACTACTATTTTGGGGCAAGCTATGTTTTCCAAAACTGTTATGTTTACATGAATTCTGATTATTTCAAGGGATACACAACATCCTGAAACAAACTCAGCAAAAAAATAAACGTCCTCTCACTGCATTTATTTTCAGCAAACTTAACATGTGTAATTATTTGTATGAACATAACACAATTCAACAACTGAGACAAACTGAACAAGTTCCACAGACATGTGACTAACAGAAATGGAATAATGTGTCCCTGAACAAAATCAAAAGTTACAGTCAGTATCTGGTGTGGCCACCAGCTGCATTAGGTACTGCAGTGCATCTCCTCCTCATGGACTGCACTAGATTTGCCAGTTCTTGCTGTGAGATGTTACCCCACTCTTCCACCAAGGCACCTGCCAGGTCCTGGACATTTCTGGGGGGAATGGCCCTAGCCCTCACCCTCCGATCCAACAGGTCCCAGACGTGTCAATGGGATTGAGATCCGGGTTCTTCACTGGCCATGGCAGAACACTGACATTCCTGCCTTGCAGGAAATCACACACAGAACAAGCAGTATGGCTGGTGGCATTGTCATGCTGCAGGGTCATGTCAGGAAGGGTACCACATGAGGGAGGAGGATGTCTTCGCTGTAACGCACAGCGTTGATATTGTGGGTTTGTGCCCATAGGCAACGTTGTTGCCGGTGATGTCTGGTGAGGACCTGCCTTTACAACAGGCCTACAAGCCCTCAGTCCAGCCTCTCTCAGCCTATTGTGGACAGTCTGAGCCCTGATGGAGGGATTGTGCGTTCCTGGTGTAACTCGGGCAGTTGTTGTTGCCATCCTGTACCTGTCCCGCAGGTGTGATGTTCGGATGTACCGAACCTGTGCAGGTGTTGATACATGTGGTCTGCCACTGCGAGGACGATCAGCTGTCCGTCCTGTCTCCCTGTAGCTGTCTTAGGCGTCTCATAGTACGGACATAGCAATTTATTGCCCTCGCCACATCTGCAATCCTCATGCCTCCTTCCAGCATGGCTAAGGCACGTTCACACAGATGAGCAGGGTCCCTGGGCATCATTTTTTTGTGTTTTCAGAGTCAGTAGAAAGGCCTCTCTAGTGTCCTAAGTGTTCTTAACTGTGACCTTAATTGCCTACCGTCTGTAAGCTGTTAGTGTCTTAACGACCGTTCCACAGGCGCATGTTCATTAATTGTGTATGGTTCATTGAACAAGCATGGGAAACAGTGTTTAAACCCTTTACAATGAAGATCTGTGAAGTTATTTGGATTTTCATGAATTATCTTTGAAAGAGGGTCCTGAAAAAGGGACTTTACTTTTTTGCTGAGTTTATATGTAGAAATCTTTGTTAAAAGAATACTATATTTCCCTTGATGGAGTGATGCTGAATGTCAAAATAGATAAACTTACCCCACTGTCCCCAATTTGTCAAATCATTTCTCCATTGAACCCAGTTCAAATTCACACTCAGCAATGCACTTATCAACCACTTAGCAACAATTAAAATATTACAAAATTTGAACAAGACACAAAATGACAATCCTCACATCCTCACAACCCTATGTTATTAACTTACACTCACTCAAACAGACCCAACATGGCAGGACAGTGACACTATGCTCCCCATTTACCTAATTAGGGCATGTGCCACTGACATGGCCAGTGAGCCAAGCAGCATCTTTGCCCTCTTGCCCTGAAGAGAGACTGGCACTGGGGTTTAAGCATTTGATTGGCTCTCACTGGTGTAAGCAGGGCAACATAATCAGAGTGCCACTTCATTCTGAAGCCTGAATAAAGGCAGCAAGCACTGTGAAATGTGCACAAATATGGGTCTGGAGTCGCCAGACTGTAAGAAAACGGCAGCATGTAGGCAGATTGAGATACCTTCCTAAGAGAAGCATTACAAACATAGGCACAGACACATGCATACACACATACGATAACATGTACGTACTATACACACATGTACACATGTATTTTGAATTGTAGATATGTGGTATAGGATTAGAGGCCTGAAGGCACACGGTGTGTTGTGAAATCTGTTGTGAATGTATTGTAATGTTTAAAAAATTGTATAACTGTCTTAATTTTGCTGGACCCCAAGAAGATTAGCTGCTGCCTTGGCAGGAACTAATAGGGATCCATAATAAATACAAATACAAACCTTGGTGCTTTTATTTAGTTATTTTTTCTGCTTTAGTTATTAAAAAGTTCTCTGTGTTTTTAACAGATTGTTTATGTTGCGCTCTAGGCTGATGTATAGTACAACACCAATAGATGTCATTGTGAAGTAATACTGTCATATGGCCAATAGGTGGTGCTGTCTAGCTGCTGGACAGTAGATCGTGCTGCCTCAACATAGCCAGCAGGAGGCTCTCCAATAACATTAAGGCTACTGAGGTGACAAACACTAACGTAGTTTTCATGTACCAGAATTTATGCCAATGATGAACATGCCAGAGGTAGAAAACCATTATGACCTATTAAGTATATATCTTAAATACACCTTGTTAATAATAGCTCCCAACTACAACATTACGATGAAACATCCTCAAGTCAAATATTTTGACAAGTCTTTTAACACGCAGTGCTAAACATGATTGATTGTGTGAAAGGTGAACTGTTGAGGTTAAGACAGTTTTATAACACAGTTTTATAATGATCATCGCGTGGTTTAACAATCTATTTAAAGTTGTGAATGTATGCTATGTTGTGAAATGAAATGAATAAGGATTTTAATAGGCCTATGAGCTCTTCCCTAAAGCTATACCTAGTTAGGTAGGTGGACACTGCAAACCCTACTTCTGCTATTATAAAAGCCTTAAAATATACAGATCCACACAGCAATTAATGAGAGTACTTCGAGCTACATTGTTTTGCACAGTTCTTTAACAGTGGGTATATATAAGCAGGAAGGCCCGAGGAGGTATGGTATATGGCCAATATACCACGGCTAAGGGCTGTTCTTATGCACAACACTACGCTTACCACAAACCCCCGAGGTGTCTTATTGCTATTATAAACTGGTTACCAACGTAATTAGAGCAGTAAAAATACATGTGTTATCGTACCTGTGGTGTGCGGTCTGATATACCACGGCTTTCAACCAATCAGCATTCAGGGCTTGAACCACCCAGTTTATAATACTCTATACACCACACAGACTTCCTCTAAATGAGTGGACTTTGGATAATGCTATCAGTCCCTCCACTTCCACTTCAGATATTTATTGAAGAGGGGTGAGGTGGTGCAGAGCGACACACACATGCACACGCACACGCACATGCAAAGTTGAGACGTGGCCCACAACAAAAGTGGCCACAGAGACCAACAGTCTTTGTTTAGGATTAACAATTAAAATACTCCAAAGGACCCTTAATGAGCTGGCTGGCTTCTAGCCCAAAATTCCCCAAGGGAGGAGAAAACACATCCCAGCACATTGACTGGTAATGACCAACCAGATCCTTACTGACAGTAGAAAGCGTAGGCATACATGCAATCCTAAATATGGACTTACGGCATTAATGTTTTGTAGCATTTGGGATAAACATTGTTGGCAAATATTTTGCAATTCATTAAAAGGTGTAAGGAAAAACTAGAAATGGCTATTTGGAGGAAAGACTTGTTATTGGGACAATATGGCAATATCTGGTGCTCCTGTTTTGGTGTTTAAAGTGTACATTCATAACTCATACTGTACATAATACATACGGTACTTAACACATACTGTACATAACACATACTGTACATAACTCATACTGTACATAACACATACTGTACATAACACATACTGTACATAATACATACTGTACATAATACATACTGTACATAACACATACTGTACATAACACATACTGTACATAATACATACTGTACATAACACATAATGTACATAACACATACTGTACATAACACATACTGTACATAACACATACTGTACATAACACATACTGTACATAACACATACTGTACATAAAACATACTGTACATAATACATACTGTACATAACACATACTGTACATAACACATACTGTACATAATACATACTGTACATAACACATAATGTACATAACTCATACTGTACATAACACATACTGTACATAACACATACTGTACATAACACATACTGTACATAACACATACTGTACATAACACATACTGTACATAACACATACTGTACATAACACATACTGTACATAATACATACTGTACATAACACATACTGTACATAATACATACTGTACATAACACATACTGTACATAAAACATACTGTACATAACACATACTGTACATAACACATACTGCACATACTGTACATAACACATACTGTATATAACTCATACTGTACATAATACATACTGTATATAACACATACTGTATATAACTCATACTGTACATAATACATACTGTACATAACTAATACTGTACATAACTCATACTGTACATAACACATACTGTACATAACTCATACTGTACATAACACATACTGTACATAACTCATACTGTACATAACACATACTGTACATCACTCATACTGTACATAACACATACTGTACATAACACATACTTTATATAACTCACACTGCACATAACTCACACTGCACATAACTAATACTGTACATAACTCATACTGTACATAACACATACTGTACATAACTCATACTGTACATAACACATACTGTACATCACTCATACTGTACATTACACACTGTACATAACTCATACTGTACATAACACATACTGTACATAACACATACTTTATATAACTCACACTGCACATAACTCATACTGCACATAACTCATACTGTACATAACACATACTGTACATAACACATACTGTATATAACACATGCTTTATATAACTCACACTGCACATAACTCATACTGTACATAACACATACTGTACATAACACATACTGCACATAACTCATACTGTACATAACTCATACTGTACAATGTAGAGCAATGCATAATAATGTCAAACTCCCTGTAATACTTTTTGGATTTTAGTGGGAGTTTCATGAAATATGAAAGACTTTTATAAGTGTATTGTAATGTGGTGAGGTAAGTAGTATTGTCGTTTGTATCATTCAGGGAACCTTTCAGAAGTGATTTGGCTTTAGCTTTATTTCTAACGATGTTTGCTCCTAGCAAGAGACTTACCTCACCTCTGGAAATCTACTGATTGAGGTTTCCTTGCTACACCTAGCCGTTTAGGTGCACACCTCACCCGTGCTCACTTAATGGAATCTCACTCTGATTGAACTCCCCATTATCCCACCAATATTCAGCTGAGCATGTTTTCTTTCTTCTTGCTCCAGATAGGTGTCTTATGGATTGCCAGCACTAAAAGGAAACACCTGCATTTGAAAGTTCTCCTTTCCTGTGTACTTACTGTGATCTTTCGATAAAGGCAGTGGCTGGGAAGCCTGACTTCATGCCTCTCGCCCTCTGCAGGGTGTGGTCTACAGATAGGTGGCAGTGTGACTCATGTTTTTGAATGGACTCCACCTTAGTTTCGTTCACTCTACCTCCCTGGGCAAATCTTGTGGATTTGTTGTGGTTCCTTACAACTGTTTCTACTGTGGTAGCTGTGGGGGTGATAATTGACCAAACACAACACAACTGTGAGTGTGGATAAGAGCTAGCTTTGATCTCACTGCTACTTTAAGACTTCTGGTCCTGATAGCCATTGTTGTAGACGGCACTTGTTCACATTTTTAGGATATTAAATTATATTCGATAAGACAGTTAATTTTTCCTGGCTCGGTGTGAGATAAGCTTTCTAAGGTTTCTGAATGAATAGAAGGTGATTTTCTTGGACTGCAGATTGGATCCTGTGCTTGGCTCCTTCCGTGGTGGATGACTGCTACAGGGTGATTAATGTGTTCATTTCCTATTATTAAAGACCAGTGCTGCAGGCTACAGATATGGGGCCCGTCATAAATCTTTGCCAAATGAACAGTCAAATAATCGCACATCGTAAATGAAATCTGGGCTCATTAATACTGACACCCAGACAAAGGGAGAGCACACACACGTCTGGTGTGTCGTGTGTCGTGTGAGTGTCATGTGTGTGTGTCGTATGAGTGTCATGTGTGTGTGTGTCGTGTATGTGTCGTGTTTGCGTGTGTGCGTGTGTGCGTGTGTGTGTGCGTGTGTTTGTGTGCAAATTTCAATTATATCACATACAAACACACACACACACTCGGCCATCCTGGCACACCACTCAGAACAATGACAGGTTAATGATAACAAGCTGACACTGAGGGTCTTAGTGTGTGCCTCTCCTCTGGATGAATACATCGATGTGGTCATCACACAGTGACCCACATTGTAAAGACAAAGAAATCCTAATATGTGAATGATAGAGTAAATTAACTCTATATAATAATACAATGACCTCTATGTAATAATATAATGACCTCTAAATAATAATTAATTACCTATATATAGTAATATAATGACCTCTAATATAATATTATAATGACCTCTAATATAATAATATAATGACCTCTGTGTAATAATATAATGACCTCTGTGTAATAATATAATGACCTCTGTGTAATAATATAATGACCTCTATGTAATAATAGAATGACCTAATTGTAAAATAGAATGACCTCTACTATAATAATCAAATGACCTCTAATATAATAATATAATGACCTCTAATATAATACTATAATGACCTCTATGTAATAATATAATGACCTATAATATAATAATATAATGATCTCTATGTAATAATATAATTACCTCTATGTAATAATCTAATGACCTCATTGTAAAAATAGAATGACCTCTAATATAATAATATAATGACCTCTAATTTAATAATACAATATAATGACCTCTAATATAATAATCTAATGACCTCTAATATAATAATATAATGACCTCATAATAATAATAATAATATAATGACCTCTAATATAATAATATAGTGGCCTCTATGTAGTAATATAATGACCTCTGTGTAATAATATAATGACCTCTATGTAATAATAGAATGACCTAATTGTAAAAATAGAATGACCTCTACTATAATAATCTAATGACCTCATAATAATAATAATATAATGACCTCTAATATAATAATATAATGACCTCTATGTAATAATATAATGACCTCTAATATAATAATCTAATGACCTCTAATATAATAATATAACGACCTCTAATATAATACCATAATGACCTCTAATATAATAATATAATGACCTCTATGTAATAATATAATGACCTCTGTGTAAT
Source organism: Oncorhynchus keta (assembly GCF_023373465.1). NCBI lineage: Eukaryota > Metazoa > Chordata > Actinopteri > Salmoniformes > Salmonidae > Oncorhynchus > Oncorhynchus keta. The sequence continues at coordinate 54,216 of NW_026278670.1, read as the reverse complement.
AATATAATGACCTCTATGTAATAATATAATGACCTAATATAAAAATATAATGACCTCTACTATAATAATCTAATGACCTCATAATAATAATAATATAATGACCTCTAATATAATAATATAATGACCTCTATGTAGTAATATAATGACCTCATAATAATAATAATATAATGACCTCTAATATAATAATATAGTGACCTCTATGTAGTAATATAATGACCTCATAATAATAATAATACAATGACCTCTAATATAATAATATAGTGACCTCTATGTAGTAATATAATGACCTCATAATAATAATAATACAATGACCTCTAATATAATAATATAATGACCTCTATGTAATAATAGAATGACCAAATTGTAAAAATAGAATGACCTCTACTATAATAATCTAATGACCTCTAATATAATAATATAATGACCTCATAATAATAATAATATAATGACCTCTAATATAATAATATAATGACCTCTAATATAATAATATAATGACCTCTGTGTAATAATATAATGACCTCTAATTTACTATTATAATGACCTCTAATATAATAATATAATGACCTCTAATATACTATTATAATGACCTCTAGTATAATAATAGAATGACCTCTATGTAATAATATAATGACCTCTAATATAATAATATAGTGGCCTCTATGTAGTAATATAATGACCTCATAATAATAATAATATAATGACCTCTAATATAATAATATAATAACCTCTAATATAATAATATAATAACCTCTAATATAATAATAGAATGACCTCTATGTAATAATATGGCCATTATAATCTCTGAGACACCACAACCCCTCATCCCTTCATTTATCCAGAAATACCTCTGAGACACCACAATCCCACATCCCTTCATTTAGCCAGCAATATCTCTCTGAGACACCACAACCCCTGATCCTTCATTTAACCAGAAATACCTCTGAGACACCACAACCCAACATCCCTTCATTTAGCCAGTAATATCTCTCTGAGACACCACAATCCCACATCCCTTCATTAAGCCAGTAATATCTCTCTGAGACACCACAACCCCTCATCCCTTCATTTAACCAGAAATACCTATGAGACACCACAACCCCCATCCCTTCATTTAGCCAGTAATATCTCTCTGAGACACCACAACCCCTCATCCCTTCATTTAACCAGAAATACCCTGAGACACCACAACCCAACATCCCTTCATTTAGCCAGTAATATCTCTCTGAGACACCACAACCCCTCATCCCTTCAGTTAGCCAGTAATATCTCTCTGAGACACCACAACCCCTCATCCCTTCATTTAGCCAGTAATATCTCTCTGAGACACCACAACCCCTCATCCCTTCATTTAACCAGAAATACCTCTGAGACACCACAACCCCTCATCCCTTCATTTAGCCAGTAATATCTCTCTGAGACACCACAACCCCTCATCCCTTCATTTAGCCAGTAATATCTCTCTGAGACACCACAACCCCTGATCCCTTCATTTAACCAGAAATACCTCTGAGACACCACAACCCCTCATCCCTTCATTGAGCCAGTAATATCTCTCTGAGACACCACAACCCCTCATCCCTTCATTTAGCCAGTAATATCTCTCTGAGACACCACAACCACTCATCCCTTCATTTAACCAGAAATACCTCTGAGACACCACAACCCCTCATCCCTTCATTTAGCCAGTAATATCTCTCTGAGACACCACAACCCCTCATCCCTTCATTTAGCCAGTAATATCTCTCTGAGACACCACAACCCCTCATCCCTTCAGTTAACCAGAACTACCCCTGAGACACCACAATACCACATCCCTTCATTTAGCCAGTAATATCTCTCTGAGACACCACAACCCCTCATCCCTTCATTTAGCCAGTAATATCTCTCTGAGACACCACAACCCCTCATCCCTTCATTTAGCCAGCAATATCTCTCTGAGACACCACAACCCCTGATCCCTTCATTTAACCAGAAATACCTCTGAGACACCACAACCCTCATCCCTTCATTGAGCCAGTAATATCTCTCTGAGACACCACAACCCCTCATCCCTTCATTTAGCCAGTAATATCTCTCTGAGACACCACAACCCCTCATCCCTTCATTTAACCAGAAATACCTCTGAGACACCACAACCCCTCATCCCTTCATTTAGCCAGTAATATCTCTCTGAGACACCACAACCCCTCATCCCTTCATTTAGCCAGTAATATCTCTCTGAGACACCACAACCCCTCATCCCTTAATTTAGCCAGTAATATCTCTCTGAGACACCACAATCCCACATCCCTTCATTAAGCCAGTAATATCTCTCTGAGACACCACAACCCCTCATCCCTTCATTTAGCCAGTAATATCTCTCTGAGACACCACAACCCCTCATCCCTTCATTTAGCCAGCAATATCTCTCTGAGACACCACAACCCCTGATCCTTCATTTAACCAGAAATACCTCTGAGACACCACAACCCCTCATCCCTTCATTGAGCCAGTAATATCTCTCTGAGACACCACAACCCCTCATCCCTTCATTTAGCCAGTAATATCTCTCTGAGACACCACAACCCCTGATCCTTCATTTCACCAGAAATACCTCTGAGACACCACAACCCCTCATCCCTTCATTTAGCCAGTAATATCTCTCTGAGACACCACAACCCCTCATCCCTTCATTTAGCCAGTAATATCTCTCTGAGACACCACAACCCCTCATCCCTTCAGTTAACCAGAACTACCCCTGAGACACCACAATCCCACATCCCTTCATTTAGCCAGTAATATCTCTCTGAGACACCACAACCCCTCATCCCTTCATTTAGCCAGTAATATCTCTCTGAGACACCACAACCCCTCATCCCTTCATTTAGCCAGCAATATCTCTCTGAGACACCACAACCCCTGATCCCTTCATTTAACCAGAAATACCTCTGAGACACCACAACCCCTCATCCCTTCATTGAGCCAGTAATATCTCTCTGAGACACCACAACCCCTCATCCCTTCATTTAGCCAGTAATATCTCTCTGAGACACCACAACCCCTCATCCCTTCATTTAACCAGAAATACCTCTGAGACACCACAACCCCTCATCCCTTCATTTAGCCAGTAATATCTCTCTGAGACACCACAACCCCTCATCCCTTCATTTAGCCAGCAATATCTCTCTGAGACACCACAACCCCTGATCCCTTCATTTAACCAGAAATACCTCTGAGACACCACAACCCCTCATCCCTTCATTGAGCCAGTAATATCTCTCTGAGACACCACAACCCCTCATCCCTTCATTTAGCCAGTAATATCTCTCTGAGACACCACAACCCCTGATCCCTTCATTTCACCAGAAATACCTCTGAGACACCACAACCCCTCATCCCTTCATTTAGCCAGTAATATCTCTCTGAGACACCACAACCCCTCATCCCTTCATTTAGCCAGTAATATCTCTCTGAGACACCACAACCCCTCATCCCTTCAGTTAACCAGAACTACCCCTGAGACACCACAATCCCACATCCCTTCATTTAGCCAGTAATATCTCTCTGAGACACCACAACCCCTCATCCCTTCATTTAGCCAGTAATATCTCTCTGAGACACCACAACCCCTCATCCCTTCATTTAGCCAGCAATATCTCTCTGAGACACCACAACCCCTGATCCCTTCATTTAACCAGAAATACCTCTGAGACACCACAACCCCTCATCCCTTCATTGAGCCAGTAATATCTCTCTGAGACACCACAACCCCTCATCCCTTCATTTAGCCAGTAATATCTCTCTGAGACACCACAACCCCTCATCCCTTCATTTAACCAGAAATACCTCTGAGACACCACAACCCCTCATCCCTTCATTTAGCCAGTAATATCTCTCTGAGACACCACAACCCCTCATCCCTTCATTTAGCCAGTAATATCTCTCTGAGACACCACAACCCCTCATCCCTTCATTTAGCCAGTAATATCTCTCTGAGACACCACAATCCCACATCCCTTCATTAAGCCAGTAATATCTCTCTGAGACACCACAACCCCTCATCCCTTCATTTAGCCAGTAATATCTCTCTGAGACACCACAACCCCTCATCCCTTCATTTAGCCAGCAATATCTCTCTGAGACACCACAACCCCTGATCCCTTCATTTAACCAGAAATACCTCTGAGACACCACAACCCCTCATCCCTTCATTGAGCCAGTAATATCTCTCTGAGACACCACAACCCCTCATCCCTTCATTTAGCCAGTAATATCTCTCTGAGACACCACAACCCCTGATCCCTTCATTTAGCCAGTAATATCTCTCTGAGACACCACAACCCCTCATCCCTTCATTTAGCCAGTAATATCTCTCTGAGACACCACAACCTCTCATCCCTTCATTTAGCCAGTAATATCTCTCTGAGACACCACAACCCCTCATCCCTTCATTTAGCCAGTAATATCTCTCTGAGACACCACAATCCCACATCCCTTCATTTAGCCAGTAATATCTCTCTGAGACACCACAACCTCTCATCCCTTCATTTAGCCAGTAATATCTCTCTGAGACACCACAACCCCTCATCCCTTCATTTAGCCAGTAATATCTCTCTGAGACACCACAACCTCTCATCCCTTCATTTAGCCAGTAATATCTCTCTGAGACACCACAACCCCTCATCCCTTCATTTAGCCAGTAATATCTCTCTGAGACACCACAATCCCACATCCCTTCATTTAGCCAGTAATATCTCTCTGAGACACCACAATCGCACATCCCTTAATTTAGCCAGTAATATCTCTCTGAGACACCACAATCCCACATCCCTTCATTTAGCCAGTAATATCTCTCTGAGACACCACTACCCCTCATCCCTTCATTTAACCAGAAATACTGTAACGAGTTTCCTCCTCTTCTTCCGAAGAGGAGAGGCGAAACGGATCAGAGGACCAATACGCGGCGTGGTAATTTTCCATGGTACTTCTTTAATGCTTTAAGGTACACATGAACAAACTAACAAAACAAGAAAACGTGAAAACTCAAATTACAGTCCTATCTGGTGCATACACGAAGACAGGAAACAATCACCCACAAACACACAGTGAAACCCAGGCCACCTAAGTATGATTCTCAATCAGAGACAACTAATGACACCTGCCTCTGATTGAGAACCATACTAGGCCGAACATAGAAATTCCCAAAACCTAGACAAACAAACATAGACTGCCCACCCAACTCACGCCCTGACCATACTAACTAAACACAAAACACAGAAAATAAAGGTCAGAACGTGACAGTACCCCCAAAGGTGCGGACTCCGGCCGCAAAACCTTGACCTATAGGGGAGGGTCTGGGTGGGCGTCTGTCCGCGGTGGCGGTTCTGGCGCGGGACGCGGACCCCACTTCACGATTGTCTTTGTCCGCCTTATTAACAGAACCACATCCTCCATCTCCACTATCTTACTTCCCACCAGGAACATGATGCCGAACGGGACGTACCACATGATCCAGGACACCAGCACCATGGTGGCTTCATTGAAAGCGTTGAAGAAGCGTATGAGCTCCTCCCCTCTTCTCCCAGCTTCCTCAGTGCCACACCGAACACCATGGCAAAGAGAACCAGGCCCAAGATGTTCATACCATCTGGTTCTGTGCCCACAGGAACCATGGCAACCCCTCTCAATGACCCCACTGGACAGAGGGGCAGCTCGGGACCGAGGGGCAGAAGCTCTGGACAGAGGGGCAGGGGCTCTGGACAGAGGGACAGGGGCTCTGGACAGAGGGACAGGGGCTCTGGACAGAGGGACAGGGGCTCTGGACAGAGGGACAGGGGCTCTGGCGCCTCTGGGCTGAGGGGCTCTGGCGCCTCTGGGCTGAGGGGCTCCGGCAGCGGCGCCAGACAGGCGGGACGCTCCGGCAGCGGCGCCGGACAGGCGGGACGCTCCGGCAGCGGCGCCAGACAGGAGGGACGCTCCGGCAGCGGCGCCAGACAGGCGGGACGCTCCGGCAGCGGCGCCAGACAGGCGGGACGCTCCAGCAGCGGCGCCGGACAGGCGGGGCGCTCCGGCAGCAGCGCCGGACAGGCGGGAGGCTCCGGCAGCAGCGCCAGACAGGCGGGACGCTCCAGCAGCAGCGCCGGACAGGCGGGACGCTCCGGCAGCGGCGCCGGACAGGCGGGACGCTCCGGCAGCAGCGCCGAACAGGCGGGAGGCTCCGGCAGCAGCGCCGGACAGGCGGGAGGCTCCGGCAGCGGCGCCGGACAGGCGAGAGGCTCCGGCAGCGGCGCCGGACAGGCGGGAGGCTCCGGACAGGCGGGAGGCTCCGGCAGCGGCGCCGGACAGGCGGGAGGCTCCGGCAGCGGCGCCGGACAGGCGGGAGGCTCCGGCAGCGGCGCCGGACAGGCGGGAGGCTCCGGCAGCGGCGCCCGGACAGGCGGGAGCACCTGCAGAGAGGAGACAGAGAGACAGCCTGGTGCGTGGAGCTGCTACAGGAGGCAGCGGCGCCGGACAGGCGGGACGCTCCAGCAGCGGCGCCGGACAGGCGGGAGGCTCCGGCAGTGGCGCCGGACAGGCGGGAGGCTCCGGCAGCGGCGCCCGGACAGGCGGGAGGCTCCGGACAGGCGGGAGGCTCCGGCAGCGGCGCCGGACAGGCGGGAGGCTCCGGCAGCGGCGCCGGACAGGCGGGAGGCTCCGGCAGCGGCGCCGGACAGGCGGGAGCACCTGCAGGGAGGAGACTGAGAGACAGCCTGGTGCGTGGGGCTGCCACAGGAACTACCAGGCTGGGGAGACTTTCAGGAGGCTTGGTGTTAGGAGGAGCCTGAAAGACCGGGCTGTGGGGAGCACTGGAGCTCTGGTGCGCAACCTTGGCACCACTTCCCCAGGCTGGACAACTACTCGAGCCCGGACCCTCAAGAGTGCAGGCACAGGTTGAACCGGGCTGTGGGTAAGCACGGGAGATCTAGTGCTTACTACACGCACCTCTCCCCTAGGCTCCACTCCCACAGTTGCCCGGTACGAGCGGAGCGCAGGCAGAGGACGCACTGCACCCTCCCAGCGCCCGGAGACACAGCACGCAGAGCCGGCGCAGGATAACCTGGACCAAGACTGCGTACCGGCGACCAGACCCGCTGAGCAGGCACCATACGCCCTGGCTCAATGCCCACACTCGCATGGCACTCTCGGGGGCTGCCCTATAGCGCACCGGGCTATGGACACGCACTGGCGACACCGTGCGCTCAACCGCATAACACGGTGCCTGACCAGTAATGCGCTGCTCATAATAAGCACGAGGAGTGAGCTCAGGTCTGCTACCTGGCTTAGTACCACCCCTCGTGTGCCCCCCAAAAAAAAAAATTTGGGGCTGCCTCTCGTACCTGTCGCACTGCCGTGCTGGCTCCTCATATTGCCGCCGATCAGCTTTCGCTGCCTCCAGCTCTGCTTTGGGGCTGCGATTTTCCCCAGCCCGTGCCCAGGGTCCCTCTTCGTTCCATATCTGCTCCCATGTCCAGGAGTCCTGTGATGGTGGCCTCTGTTGTTGATGCTGCTGCTGCTGTCGTCGCTGTCCTTTACCACGCCGCTTGGTCCGATTGTGGTGGGTGATTCTGTAACGAGTTTCCTCCTCTTCTTCCGAAGAGGAGAGGCGAAACGGATCAGAGGACCAATACGCGGCGTGGTAATTTTCCATGGTACTTCTTTAATGCTTTAAGGTACACATGAACAAACTAACAAAACAAGAAAACGTGAAAACTCAAATTACAGTCCTATCTGGTGCATACACGAAGACAGGAAACAATCACCCACCAACACACAGTGAAACCCAGGCCACCTAAGTATGATTCTCAATCAGAGACAACTAATGACACCTGCCTCTGATTGAGAACCATACTAGGCCGAAACATAGAATTTCCCAAAACCTAGACAAACAAACATAGACTGCCCACCCAACTCACGCCCTGACCATACTAACTAAACACAAAACACAGAAAATAAAGGTCAGAACGTGACAAATACCTCTGAGACACCACAACCCAACATCCCTTCATTTAGCCAGTAATATCTCTCTGAGACACCACAATCCCACATCCCTTCATTTAACCAGAAATACCTCTGAGACACCACAATCCCACATCCCTTCATTTAGCCAGTAATATCTCTCTGAGACACCACAATCCCACATCCCTTCATTAAGCCAGTAATATTTCTCTGAGACACCACAACCCCTCATCCCTTCATTTAACCAGAAATACCTCTGAGACACCACAACCCCTCATCCCTTCATTGAGCCAGTAATATCTCTCTGAGACACCACAACCCCTCATCCCTTCATTTAACCAGAAATACCTCTGAGACACCACAACCCCTCATCCCTTCATTTAGCCAGTAATATCTCTCTGAGACACCACAACCCCTCATCCCTTCATTTAACCAGAAATACCTCTGAGACACCACAACCCCACATCCCTTCATTTAGCCAGTAATATCTCTCTGAGACACCACAACCCCTCATCCCTTCATTTAACCAGAAATACCTCTGAGACACCACAACCCAACATCCCTTCATTTAGCCAGTAATATCTCTCTGAGACACCACAACCCCTCATCCCTTCATTTAACCAGAAATACCTCTGAGACACCACAATCCCACATCCCTTCATTTAACCAGAAATACCTCTGAGACACCACAATCCCACATCCCTTCATTTAGCCAATAATATCTCTCCGAGACACCACAATCCCACATCCCTTCATTTAACCAGAAATACCTCTGAGACACCACAACCCCTCATCCCTTCATTTAGCCAGTAATATCTCTCTGAGACACCACAACCCCTCATCCCTTCATTTAACCAGAAATACCTCTGAGACAACACAACCCCTCATCCCTTCATTTAGCCAGTAATATCTCCCTGAGGCACCACAATCCCACATCCCTTCATTTAACCAGAAATACCTCTGAGACACCACAATCCCACATCCCTTCATTTAACCAGAAATACCCTGAGACACCACAATCCCACATCCCTTCATTTAGCCAGTAATATCTCTCTGAGACACCACAACCCAACATCCCTTCATTCAGCCAGTTTGTCTGGCTCCCATAGTCTGTTTCTGGCTCACACGCACATTACAAATACATAATCAAGATCCCTCTCTTTCTCTCTCTCTCTCTCTCTCTCTCTCTCTCTCTCTCTCTCTCTCTCTCTCTCCCCCCTCTCTCTTTCTCTCTCTCTCTCTCTCTCTCGCTCCCCCCCCTCTCTCTCTCTCTCTCTCTCTCTCTCTCTCTCTCTCTCTCTCGCTCTCTCTCTCTCTCTCTCTCTCGCCCCCTCTCTCTCATCTCCTCTAGATGTGTAGGTGTGGGTGTAGCCTCCCATCTCCTCTAGAGGTGGAGGTGGATGTGGAGTCTCCCATCTCCTCCAGAAGTGGAGGTGGAGTCTCCCATCTCCTCTAGTGGTGGAGGTGGAGTCTCCCATCTCCTCTAGAAGTGGAGGTGGAGTCTCCCATCTGCTCTAGTGGTGGAGGTGGAGTCTCCCATCTCCTCTAGCGGTGGAGGTGGAGGTGTATTCTCGGGTGCACCTCAGCCACTCTCAAGGTCCTAAAGATATCATAACCACCATTGATTCAAGACAGTACTGTTCGTCCGTCTTCATCAAGCTGGCCAAGGCTTTAGACTCTGTCAATAACCGTATTCTTATCATATCTCAACAGCCTTGGTTTCTCTAATGACTACCTCGCCTGGTTCATTGACTACTTCTCATTTAGATTTCAGTGTGTCAAATCGGAGGGCCTGTTATCCGGACCTCTGGAGGTCTCTATGGGGTTCCACAGGGTTCAATTCAATTCAATTTCTCTGTATATATCAATGATTTCGCTCTTGCTGCGGGTGATTCTTTGATCCACCTCTACGCAGATGACGCATCACTACTCTGGACAGTTCCAACTTAGATTATGTGGACAACTATAAATACCTAGGTGTCTGGCTAGACTGCAAACTCTCCTTCCAGACTCACATTAAGCATCTCCAATCCAAAGTTAAATCTAGAATCGGCTTCCTATTTCGCAACAAAGCCTTCTTCACTCATGCTGACAAACATACCCTCGTAAAACTGACTATCCTACAGATCCTTAACTTCGGCGATGTCATTTACAAAATAGCCTCCAACACTCTACTCAGCAAATTGGATGCAGTCTATCACAGTGCCATCCATTTTGACAACAAAGTCCCATATACTACCCACCACTGCGACCTGTATGCTCTCGTTGGCTGGCCCTCGCTACATATTCATCGCCAAACCCACTGGCTCCAGGTCATCTATAAGTTGTGGCTAGGTAAAGCTCCACCTTATCTCAACTCGCTGGTCAACACCCACCCGTAGCATGTGCTCCCGCAGGTATATTTCACTGGTCATCCCCAAACCCAACACCTCCTTTGGCCGACTTTCCTTCCAGTTCTCTGCTGCCAATGACTGGAAAGACCTGCAAAAATCACTGAAGTTGGAGACTTATATCTCCCTCACTAACTTGAAGTGTCAGTTGTCAGAGCAGCTTACCGATTGTTGCAGCTGTACACATCCCATCTGTAAATAGCCCATCCATCAACCAACTACCTACCTACCTCATCCCCATATGTGTTTTTGTTTTTCTGCTCTTTTGCACACCAGAATTTCTACTTGCGCATCCTCATCTGCACATATCCTCCTGTGTAAATTGCTAAATTGTCATTTACTTCGCCACTTTTGGCCTATTTATTGCCTTACCTCCTTACTTCATTTGCACACACTGTAGACAGATTATCATATTGTGTTATTGACTGTACAATTGTTTATCCCATGTGTAACTCTGTGTTGTTTTTGTCGCACTGCTTTGTTTTATCTTGGCCAGTGTCACGACTTCCGCCCAGTTGGCTCCCCTGCCTGTTAGCCGCCACCGATCCCTTTTCCCTTTTCTGTTTGTTTTGTCTTATTCGTGTCCTATTATGTTTTCCTGATGGGTGTCCTTAATATATTAATAATATTAATAATAATATATGCCATTTAGCAGACGCTTTTATCCAAAGCGACTTACAGTCATGTAACCTCCTATGTCTAGTCGATGTAGGTATGTACGTATGGGTGGTCCCGGGGATCGAACCCACTACCCTGGCGTTACAAGCGCCATGCTCTACCAACTGTGCTACAGAAGGACCACATCCTTATTTAAGGCTAGTAAACCCACCCTTGTTTTGTGCGAGATTGTTCTAGTGTTACGTGTTGAGTTGTTGGGTGTGTTCGTGCTCGGACTGGGTACCCTGTGTTTTGGGTTGGTCCGTATTTTTTCGCGCCCTGTGTTTGGGCATTGTATTTTGGTGCCACATTAAAGTGCACTTCTCCTTGGAACTCTCTGCTCTCTGGGCCTGATTCTTACCTCACACACCTAGTCCCGCGTGACAGCCAGGTCGCATTTGTAAATGAGAACTTGTTCTCAACTGGCCTACCTGGTTAAATAAAGGTGAAATAAATAAAAAATGAATAAAAATAATTTGACAAGGCACTGTATAATAGGTATGGTCTGGATTTCTGGTTAGTGAGAACTCTCTTCACTGACCTATGTGTCTCTTATACACATGCAGACACTAAAAAATATGCTCTGCGTGGAATGATGTGTTGTTACAGACTGAAGCAAAGCAAGAGGTTATATTTTCAGTCCCACAGAGTGCTCATTGATAATCTGATGATGTGTTAACCCCTTAGATTGCTGGATTTATTGGTGGGTTGTATTATAGGAGAACCCATGCTGAAAAAACTATGTGTTTTTATTCTTTCCAGTCTTCATGCATGATTACTGTAACGCTCGTCTTCGCCCTAAGAAAGGTCAGCCCAATGCACAGCATGGTACGTGTTCATATTGTATTTAATGTGAATACTGAACACTTGAACAAAAACAATAAAACAACAAAAACGAACAGTCCTGAACGGTGCAGCCATACATAGAACAGAAAAGAATCACCCACAACTCAAAGGTGAAACCAGGCTACCTAAGTATGGTTCTCAATCAGGGACAATGATGACAGCTGCCTCTGATTGAGAACCATACCAGGCCAAACACAGAAATCCCAAATTACAGAAAAAGAACATTGACTGCCCACCCCAACTCACTCCCTGACCAAACTAAAACAAAGACAAAACAAAGGAACTAAGGTCAGAACGTGACAATCACTTTATATGTTCAGGATGCTTTAACAAGGAGGTCGTTAACGCATCCAAATATGAACACAGCAGCATCTCTCCTCTCCACACACACCTCCATACACCCTCCATACACACCTCCATACACACTCCATACACACCTCCACACACACCTCCATACACACCTCCATACACACCTCCATACACACCTCCATACACACCTCCACACACACCTCCACACACACCTCCACACACACCCCCATACACACCTCCACACACACCTCACACACCTCCATACACACCTCCATACACACCTCCACACACACCTCCACACACACCTCCACACACACCTCCATACACACCTCCACACACCTCCATACACACCTCCATACACACCTCCACACACACCTCCACACACACCTCCACACACACCTCCATACACACCTCCACACACACCTCCATACACACCTCCATACACACCTCCACACACACCTCCATACACACCTCCACACACACCTCCATACACACCTCCATACACACCTCCACACACCTCCACACACACCTCCATACACACACACCTCCATACACACCTCCACACACACCTCCATACACACCTCCACACACACCTCCATACACACCTCCACACACACCTCCATACACACCTCCATACACACCTCCATACACACCTCCATACACACCTCCACACACACCTCCATACACACCTCCACACACAGCCCTACATCTCAACACACAGCTCCACACACACCTCCATACACACCTCCATACACCCCTCCACACACAGCCCTACATCTCCACACACACCTCCATACACACCTCCACACACACCTCCATACACACCTCCACACACACCTCCATACACACCCCCATACACACCTCCACACACACCTCCATACACACCTCCATACACACCTCCATAGACACCTCCATACACACCTCCACACACACCTCCATACACACCTCCACACACCTCCATACACACCTCCACACACACCTCCATACACACCTCCATACACACCTCCATACACACCTCCACACACACCTCCATACACACTCCACACACAGCCCTACATCTCAACACACAGCTCCACACACACCTCCATACACACCTCCCATACACACCTCCACACACAGCCCTACATCTCCACACACCATACACACTCCACACACACCTCCATACACACCTCCACACACACCTCCATACACACCTCCATACACACCTCCACACACCTCCATACACACCTCCATACACACCTCCATACACACCTCCATACACACCTCCACACACACCTCCATACACACCTCCACACACAGCCCTACATCTCAACACACAGCTCCACACACACCTCCACACACAGCCCTACATCTCAACACACAGCTCCACACACACCTCCATACACACCTCCACACACAGCCCTACATCTCAACACACAGCTCCACACACACCTCCATACACACCTCCACACACAGCCCTACATCTCAACACACAGCTCCACACACACCTCCATACACACCTCCACACAGCCCTACATCTCAACACACAGCTCCACACACACCTCCATACACACCTCCACACACAGCCCTACATCTCAACACACAGCTCCACACACACCTCCATACACACCTCAACACACAGCCCTACATCTCAACACACAGCTCCACACACACCTCCATACACACCTCCACACACAGCCCTACATCTCAACACACAGCTCCACACACAGTTCCACAGCTCCACACAAAGCTCCACAGTTCCACAAACAGCTCCACAGCTTCACACACAGCTCCACACACAACTCCACACACAGCTCCACAGTTCCACACACAGATCCACAGCTTCACACACAGCTCCGCACACAACTCCACAGCTCCACACACAGCTCCACACACAGCTCCACACACAACTCCACAGCTACACACACAGATCCACACACAGCTCCACACACAACTCCACAGCTCCACTCACAGCTCCACAGTTCCACACACAGCTCCACAGGTCCACACACAGCTCCACACACAGTTCCACAGCTCCACACAAAGCTCCACAGCTCCACACACAGTTCCACAGCTTCACACACAGCTCCACAAACAGTTCCACACACAGCCCCACAGTTCCACACACAGCTCCACACACAGCTCCACAGCTCCACACACAGGTCCACAGATTCACACAGCTCCACACACAGCTCCACACGCAGCTCCACACACAGCTCCACAGTTCCACACACAGCTCCACGCACAGCTCCACAGCTCCACACACAGCTCCAGACACAGCTCCACACACAGCTCCACAGTTCCACACACAGCTGCACACACAGCTCCACGGCTCCACAGACAGCTCAACACACAGCTCCACAGCTCCACACACAGCTCCACACACAGCTCCACACAGCTCCACACACACTCCACAGCTACACACACAGATCCACACACAGCTCCACACACAACTCCACAGCTCCACACACAGCTCCACAGCTCCACACAAAGCTCCACACACAGCTCCACAGTTCCACACACAGCTCCACAGTTCCACACACAGCTCCACACACAGTTCCACAGCTCCACAAAAAGCTCCACAGCTTCACACACAGTTCCACAGCTTCACACACAGCTCCACAAACAGTTCCACAGCACCACACACAGCTCCACAAACAGTTCCACACACAGCTCCACAGTTCCACACACAGCTGCACACACAGCTCCACAGCTCCACACACAGTTGCACAGATTCACACACAGCTCCAAACACAGCTCCACAGTTTCACACACAGCTCAACACACAGCTCCACAGTTCCACACACAGCTCCACACACAGTTCCACAGCTTCACACACAGCTCCACACACAGCTCCACAGTTCCACACACAGCTCCACACACAGCTCCACAGTTCCACACAGCTACACACACAGCTCCAAAGCGTCACAGACAGCTCAACACACAGCTCCACAAACAGTTCCACAAACAGTTCCACACACAGCTCCACACACAGATCCACAGTTCCACACAGCTCCACACACAGCTCCAAAGCGTCACACACAGCTCCACAAACAGTTCCACACACAGCTCCACAGTTCCACACAGCTCCACAGCTCCACATACAGCTCCACACACAGCTCCACAGCTCCACACACAGTTACACACACAGCTCCACACACAGCTCCACATGCAGCTCCACACACAGCTCCACAGTTCCACACACAGCTCCACGCACAGCTCCACAGCTCCACAGACAGCTCCAAACACAGCGCCACAGTTCCACACACAGCTCCACACACAGTTCCACAGCACCACACACAGCTCCACAAACAGTTCCACACACAGCTCCACAGTTCCACACACAGCTGCACACAGCTCCACAGCTCCACACACAGCTCCACAGTTCCACACACAGTTCCACAGCTTCACACACAGCTCCACAGTTCCACACACAGCTCCACACACAGCTCCACAGTTCCACACAGCTCCACACACAGCTCCAACGCGTCACAGACAGCTCAACACACAGCTCCACAGTTCCACACACAGCTCCACACACAGCTCCACACACAGCTCCACAGCTCCACACACAGCTCCACACCCAGCTCCTCAGTTCCACACACAGCTCCACAGTTCCCCACACAGCTCCAAAGCTCCACACACAGCTCCACACACAGCTCCACACACAGCTCCACACACAGTATCACAGCTCCACACACAGCTCCACAGCCCCACAGCTCCACACACAGCTCCACAGCTCCACAGCTCCACACACAGCTCCACAGCTCCACACACAGCTCCACAGCTCCACAGCTCCACACACAGCTCTAACACAGTATCACAGCTCCACACACAGCTCCACAGCTCCACACACAGCTCCACAGCTCCACACACAGCTCCACACACAGTTCCACGTCTCCAAATACAGCTCCACAGCTCCACACACAGCTCCACAAACAGTTTCACAGCTCCACACACAGTTCCACACACAGTTCCACACACAGCTCCACAAACAGCTCCACAGCTTCACACACAGCTACACACACAGCTCCACAGCTTCACAGACTGCTCCACACATCTCCACAGTTCCACACACAGCTCCACACATAGCTCCACAGTTCCACACACAGCTCCACAGCTCCACACACAGCTCCACAGTTCCACACCCAGCTCCTCAGTTCCACACACAGCTCCACAGTTCCCCACACAGCTCCACAGCTCCACACACAGCCCACAGCTCCACACAGCTCCACAGCTCCACACACAGCTCCACACACAGCTCTAACACAGTATCACAGCTCCACACACAGCTCCACAGCTCCACACACAGCTCCACAGCTCCACACACAGCTCCACACACAGTTCCACGTCTCCAAATACAGCTCCACAGCTCCACACACAGCTCCACAAACAGTTTCACAGCTCCACACACAGTTCCACACACAGTTCCACACACAGCTCCACAAACAGCTCCACAGCTTCACACACAGCTACACACACAGCTCCACAGCTTCACAGACTGCTCCACACACATCTCCACAGTTCCACACACAGCTCCACACATAGCTCCACAGTTCCACACACAGCTCCACAGCTCCACACACAGCTCCACAGTTCCACACCCAGCTCCTCAGTTCCACACACAGCTCCACAGTTCCCCACACAGCTCCACAGCTCCACACACAGCTCCACAGTTCCACACACAGCTCCACGGCTCCACACACAGCTCCAAAGCTCCACACACAGCTCCACACACAGCTCCACAGCTCCACACACAGTTCCACAGATTCACACACAGCTCCAAACACAGCTCCACACAAAACTCCACACACAGCTCCACACACAGCTCCACACACAGATCCACAGTTCCACACAGCTCTACGCACAGCTCCACAGCTCCAAACACAGCTCCAAACAAAGCTCCACAGTTCCACACACAGCTCCACACACAGTTCCACAGTTCCACACACAGCTCCACAGTTCCACACACAGCTGCACACACAGCTCCACAGCTCCACACACAGTTCCACAGATTCACACACAGCTCCAAACACAGCTCCACAGTTCCACACACAGCTCCACACGCAGCTCCACACACAGCTCCACAGTTCCACACACAGCTCCACAGCTCCACACACAGCTCAACACACAGCTCCACAGTTCCACACACAGCTCCACACACAGCTTCACACCCAGCTCCACACACAGCTCCACAGTTCCACACACAGCTCCACACACAGCTCCACAGTTACACACAGCTCCACACACAGCTCCACAGCTTCACAGACAGCTCAACACACAGCTCCACAGTTCCACACATAGCTCCACACACAGCTCCACAGCTCCACACACAGCTCCACACCCAGCTCCTCAGTTCCACACACAGCTCCACAGTTCCCCACACAGCCCCACACACAGCTCCACAGTTCCACACACAGCTCCACGGCTCCACACAGCTCCACAGCTCCACACAGCTCCACAGTTCCACACACAGCTCCACAGTTCCACACACAGCTCCACGGCTCCACACACAGCTCCACGGCTCCACACACAGCTCCACAGCTCCACAGCTCCACACACAGCTCCATGGCTCCACACACACCTCCACAGTTCCACACACAGCTCCACGGCTCCACAGACATCTCAACACACAGCTCCACAGCTCCACACACAGCTCCACACACAGCTCCACACACAGCTCCACACACAACTCCACAGCTACACACAAAGATCCACACACAGCTCCACACACAACTCCACAGCTCCACACACAGCTCCACAGCTCCACACAAAGCTCCACACACAGCTCCACAGTTCCACACACAGCTCCACAGTTCCACACACAGCTCCACACACAGTTCCACAGCTCCACAAAAGCTCCACAGCTTCACACACAGTTCCACAGCTTCACACACAGCTCCACAAACAGTTCCACAGCACCACACACAGCTCCACAAACAGTTCCACACACAGCTCCACAGTTCCACACACAGCTGCACACACAGCTCCACAGCTCCACACACAGTTGCACAGATTCACACACAGCTCCAAACACAGCTCCACAGTTTCACACACAGCTCAACACACAGCTCCACAGTTCCACACACAGCTCCACACACAGTTCCACAGCTTCACACACAGCTCCACACACAGCTCCACAGTTCCACACACAGCTCCACACACAGCTCCACAGTTCCACACACAGCTCCACAGTTCCCCACACAGCTCCACACACAGCTCCACACACAGCTCCACACATAGCTCCACTCACAGCTCCACACACAGCTCCACAGCTCCACACACAGCTCCAAACCAGCTCCTCAGGGTCCACACACAGCTCCACAGTTCCCCACAGCTCCACACACAGCTCCACAGTTCCACACACAGCTCCACGGCTCCACAGCTCCACACACAGCTCCACAGCTCCACACACAGCTCCACACACAGCTCCACACACAGCTCCACACACAACTCCACAGCTACACACACAGATCCACACACAGCTCCACACACAACTCCACAGCTCCACACACTGCTCCACAGCTCCACACAGCTCCACACACAGCTCCACAGTTCCACACACAGCTCCACAGTTCCACACACAGCTCCACACACAGTTCCACAGCTCCACACAAAGCTCCACAGCTTCACACACAGTTCCACAGCTTCACACACAGCTCCACAAACAGTTCCACAGCACCACACACAGCTCCACAAACAGTTCCACACAGCTCCACAGTTCCACACAGCTGCACACACAGCTCCACAGCTCCACACACAGTTGCACAGATTCACACACAGCTCCAAACACAGCTCCACAGTTTCACACACAGCTCAACACACAGCTCCACAGTTCCACACACAGCTCCACACACAGTTCCACAGCTTCACACACAGCTCCACACACAGCTCCACAGTTCCACACACAGCTCCACACACAGCTCCACAGTTCCACACACAGCTCCACAGTTCCCCACACAGCTCCACACACAGCTCCACACACAGCTCCACACATAGCTCCACTCACAGCTCCACACACAGCTCCACAGCTCCACACACAGCTCCACACAGCTCCTCAGTTCCACACAGCTCCACAGTTCCCAGCTCCACACACAGCTCCACAGTTCCACACACAGCTCCACGGCTCCACAGCTCCACACACAGCTCCACAGTTCCACACACAGCTCCACAGTTACCACACAGCTCCACACACAGCTCCAAAGCTTCACAGACAGCTCAACACACAGCTCCACAGTTCCACACACAGCTCCACACACAGCTCCACAGCTCCACACATAGCACAGCTCCACACACAGCTCCACAGCTCCACACAGTTCCACAGCTCCACACCCAGCTCCTCAGTTCCACACACAGCTCCACAGTTCCCCACACAGCTCCACACACAGCTCCACAGTTCCCCACACAGCTCCACAGCTCCACACACAGCTCCACAGTTGCACACACAGCTCCACAGCTCCACACACAGCTCCAAAGCTCCACACACAGCTCCACACACAGCTCCACACACAGCTCCACACACAGTATCACAGCTCCACACACAGCTCCACAGCTCCACAGCTCCATACACAGCTCCACAGCTCCACAGCTCCACACACAGCTCCACAGCTCCACACACAGCTCCACAGCTCCACAGCTCCACACACAGCTCCACACACAGCTCTAACACAGTATCACAGCTCCACACACAGCTCCACAGCTCCACACACAGCTCCACAGCTCCACACACAGCTCCACACCCAGTTCCACGTCTCCAAATACAGCTCCACAGCTCCACACACAGCTCCACAAACAGTTTCACAGCTCCACACACAGTTCCACACACAGTTCCACACACAGCTCCACAAACAGCTCCACAGCTTCACACACAGCTCAACACACAGCTCCACAGGTCAACACACAGCTCCACAGTTCCACACAGCTACACACACAGCTCCACAGCTTCACAGACTGCTCCACACACATCTCCACAGTTCCACACACAGCTCCACACACAGCTCCACAGTTCCACACACAGCTCCACAGCTCCACACAGCTCCACAGTTCCACACCCAGCTCCTCAGTTCCACACAGCTCCACAGTTCCCCACACAGCTCCACAGCTCCACACACAGCTCCACAGTTCCACACACAGCTCCACGGCTCCACACACAGCTCCAAAGCTCCACACACAGCTCCACACACAGCTCCACAGCTCCACACACAGTTCCACAGATTCACACACAGCTCCAAACACAGCTCCACACACAACTCCACACACAGCTCCACACGCAGCTCCACACACAGATCCACAGTTCCACACACAGCTCTACGCACAGCTCCACAGCTCCAAACACAGCTCCAAACAAAGCTCCACAGTTCCACACACAGCTCCACACACAGTTCCACAGTTCCACACACAGCTCCACAGTTCCACACACAGCTGCACACACAGCTCCACAGCTCCACACACAGTTCCACAGATTCACACACAGCTCCAAACACAGCTCCACAGTTCCACACACAGCTCCACACACAGCTCCACACACAGCTCCACAGTTCCACACACAGCTCCACAGCTCCACACACAGCTCAACACACAGCTCCACAGTTCCACACACAGCTCCACACACAGCTTCACACCCAGCTCCACACACCGCTCCACAGTTCCACACAGCTCCACACAGCTCCACAGTTACACACAGCTCCACACACAGCTCCAAAGCTTCACAGACAGCTCAACACACAGCTCCACAGTTCCACACATAGCTCCACACACAACTCCACAGCTCCACACAGCTCCACACACAGCTCCTCAGTTCCACACACAGCTCCACAGTTCCCCACACAGCCCCACACACAGCTCCACAGTTCCACACACAGCTCCACGGCTCCACACACAGCTCCACAGCTCCACACACAGCTCCACAGTTCCACACACAGCTCCACAGTTCCACACAGCTCCACGGCTCCACACACAGCTCCACGGCTCCACCACAGCTCCACAGCTCCACACAGCTCCACGGCTCCACACACAGCTCCACAGTTCCACACACAGCTCCACGGCTCCACAGACAGCTCAACACACAGCTCCACAGCTCCACAGCTCCACACACAGCTCACACACAGCTCCACACAGCTCCACACAACAACTCCACAGCTACACACACAGATCCACACACAGCTCCACACACACTCCACAGCTCCACACACAGCTCCACAGCTCCACACAAAGCTCCACACACAGCTCCACAGTTCCACACACAGCTCCACACAGTTCCACAGCTCCACAAAAGCTCCACACACAGTTCCACAGCTTCACACACAGCTCCACAAACAGTTCCACAGCACCACACACAGCTCCACAAACAGTTCCACACACAGCTCCACAGTTCCACACACAGCTGCACACACAGCTCCACAGCTCCACACACAGTTGCACAGATTCACACACAGCTCCAAACACAGCTCCACAGTTTCACACAGCTCAACACACAGCTCCACAGTTCCACACACAGCTCCACACACAGTTCCACAGCTTCACACACAGCTCCACACACAGCTCCACAGTTCCACACACAGCTCCACACACAGCTCCACAGTTCCACACACAGCTCCACAGTTCCCCACACAGCTCCACACACAGCTCCACACACAGCTCCACACATAGCTCCACTCACAGCTCCACACACAGCTCCACAGCTCCACACACAGCTCCACACCCAGCTCCTCAGTTCCACACACAGCTCCACAGTTCCCCACACAGCTCCACACA
Source organism: Oncorhynchus keta (assembly GCF_023373465.1). Taxonomy (NCBI): domain Eukaryota; kingdom Metazoa; phylum Chordata; class Actinopteri; order Salmoniformes; family Salmonidae; genus Oncorhynchus; species Oncorhynchus keta. The sequence goes on along the minus strand of NW_026278670.1, from coordinate 32,308 downwards.
CAGCTCCACAGTTCCACACACAGCTCCACGGCTCCACAGCTCCACACACAGCTCCACAGCTCCACACACAGCTCCACACACAGCTCCACACACAGCTCCACACACAACTCCACAGCTACACACACAGATCCACACACAGCTCCACACACAACTCCACAGCTCCACACACAGCTCCACAGCTCCACACAAAGCTCCACACACAGCTCCACAGTTCCACACACAGCTCCACAGTTCCACACACAGCTCCACACAGTTCCACAGCTCCACACAAAGCTCCACATCTTCACACACAGTTCCACAGCTTCACACACAGCTCCACAAACAGTTCCACAGCACCACACACAGCTCCACAAACAGTTCCACACACAGCTCCACAGTTCCACACACAGCTGCACACAGCTCCACAGCTCCACACACAGTTGCACAGATTCACACACAGCTCCAAACACAGCTCCACAGTTTCACACACAGCTCAACACACAGCTCCACAGTTCCACACACAGCTCCACACACAGTTCCACAGCTTCACACAGCTCCACACACAGCTCCACAGTTCCACACACAGCTCCACACACAGCTCCACAGTTCCACACACAGCTCCACAGTTCCCCACACAGCTCCACACACACAGCTCCACACACAGCTCCACACATAGCTCCACTCACAGCTCCACACACAGCTCCACAGCTCCACACACAGCTCCACACCCAGCTCCTCAGTTCCACACAGCTCCACAGTTCCCCACACAGCTCCACACACAGCTCCACAGTTCCACACACAGCTCCACGGCTCCACAGCTCCACACACAGCTCCACAGTTCCACACACAGCTCCACAGTTACACACAGCTCCACACACAGCTCCAAAGCTTCACAGACAGCTCAACACACAGCTCCACAGTTCCACACACAGCTCCACAGCTCCACAGCTCCACACATAGCTCCACAGCTCCACACACAGCTCCACAGCTCCACACACAGTTCCACAGCTCCACACCCAGCTCCTCAGTTCCACACAGCTCCACAGTTCCCCACACAGCTCCACACACAGCTCCACAGTTCCACACACAGCTCCACGGCTCCAAAGCTCCACACACAGCTCCACACAGCTCCACACAGCTCCACACACAGTATCACAGCTCCACACACAGCTCCACAGCTCCACAGCTCCACACACAGCTCCACAGCTCCACAGCTCCACACACAGCTCCACAGCTCCACACAGCTCCACAGCTCCACACACAGCTCCACACACAGCTCTAACACAGTATCACAGCTCCACACACAGCTCCACAGCTCCACACACAGCTCCACAGCTCCACACACAGCTCCACACACAGTTCCACGCTCCAAATACAGCTCCACAGCTCCACACAGCTCCACAAACAGTTTCACAGCTCCACACACAGTTCCACACAGCTCCACAAACAGCTCCACAGCTTCACACACAGCTCAACACACAGCTCCACAGGTCAACACACAGCTCCACAGTTCCACACAGCTCACACAGCTCCACAGCTTCACAGACTCCACACACAGCTCCACAGTTCCACACAGCTCCACAGCTCCACACACAGCTCCACAGTTCCACACCCAGCTCCTCAGTTCCACACACAGCTCCACAGTTCCCCACACAGCTCCACAGCTCCACACACAGCTCCACAGTTCCACACAGCTCCACGGCTCCACACACAGCTCAAAGCTCCACACACAGCTCCACACACAGCTCCACAGCTCCACACAGTTCCACAGATTCACACACAGCTCAAACACAGCTCCACACAACTCCACACACAGCTCCACACACAGCTCCACACAGATCCACAGTTCCACACACAGCTCTACGCACAGCTCCACAGCTCCAAACACAGCTCAAACAAAGCTCCACAGTTCCACACACAGCTCCACACACAGTTCCACAGTTCCACACACAGCTCCACAGTTCCACACACAGCTGCACACACAGCTCCACACACAGCTCCACACACACTCCACAGCTACACACACAGATCCACACACAGCTCCACACACAACTCCACAGCTCCACACACAGCTCCACAGCTCCACACAAAGCTCCACACACAGCTCCACAGTTCCACACACAGCTCCACAGTTCCACACACAGCTCCACACACAGTTCCACAGCTCCACACAAAGCTCCACAGCTTCACGCACAGTTCCACAGCTTCACAGCTCCACAAACAGTTCCACAGCACCACACACAGCTCCACAAACAGTTCCACACACAGCTCCACAGTTCCACACACACAGCTGCAAACACAGCTCCACAGCTCCAACACAGTTGCACAGATTCACACAGCTCCAAACACAGCTCCACAGTTTCACACAGCTCAACACACAGCTCCACAGTTCCACACACAGCTCCACAAACAGTTCCACAGCTTCACACACAGCTCCACACACAGCTACACAGTTCCACACACAGCTCCACACACAGCTCCACAGTTCCACACACAGCTCCACAGTTCCCACACAGCTCCACACAGCTCCACACACAGCTCCACACATAGCTCCACTCACAGCTCCACACACAGCTCCACAGCTCCACACACAGCTCCACACCCAGCTCCTCAGATCCACACACAGCTCCACAGTTCCCCACACAGCTCCACACACAGCTCCACAGTTCCACACAGGCTCCACAGCTCCACACACAGCTCCACAGTTCCACACACAGCTCCACAGTTACACACAGCTCCACACACAGCTCCAAAGCTTCACAGACAGCTCAACACAGCTCCACAGTTCCACACACAGCTCCACACACAGCTCCACAGCTCCACACATAGCTCCACAGCTCCACACACAGCTCCACAGCTCCACACACAGTTCCACAGCTCCACACCCAGCTCCTCAGTTCCACACACAGCTCCACAGTTCCACACACAGCTCCACACACAGCTCCACAGTTCCACACACAGCTCCACGGCTCAAAGCTCCACACACAGCTCCACACACAGCTCCACACAGCTCCACACAGTATCACAGCTCCACACACAGCTCCACAGCTCCACAGCTCCACACACAGCTCCACAGCTCCACAGCTCCACACACAGTTCCACAGCTCCACAGTCCACAGCCACACACAGTTCCACAGCTTCACACACAGCTCCACAAACAGTTCCACAGCACCACACACAGCTCCACAAACAGTTCCACACACAGCTCCACAGTTCCACACACAGCTGCACACACAGCTCCACAGCTCCACACACAGTTGCACAGATTCACACACAGCTCCAAACACAGCTCCACAGTTTCACACACAGCTCAACACACAGCTCCACAGTTCCACACAGCTCCACACACAGTTCCACAGCTTCACACACAGCTCCACACACAGCTCCACAGTTCCACACACAGCTCCACACAGCTCCACAGTTCCACACACAGCTCCACAGTTCCCCACACAGCTCCACACACAGCTCCACACACAGCTCCACACATAGCTCACTCACAGCTCCACACAGCTCCACAGCTCCACACAGAGCTCCACACCCAGCTCCTCAGTTCCACACACAGCTCCACAGTTCCACACACAGCTCCACGGCTCCACAGCTCCACACACAGCTCCACAGTTCCACACACAGCTCCACAGTTACACACAGCTCCACACACAGCTCCAAAGCTTCACAGACAGCTCAACACACAGCTCCACAGTTCCACACACAGCTCCACACACAGCTCCACAGCTCCACACATAGCTCCACAGCTCCACACACAGCTCCACAGCTCCACACACAGTTCCACAGCTCCACACCCAGCTCCTCAGTTCCACACACAGCTCCACAGTTCCCCACACAGCTCCACACAGCTCCACAGTTCCACACACAGCTCCACGGCTCCAAAGCTCCACACACAGCTCCACACACAGCTCCACACACAGCTCCACACACAGTATCACAGCTCCACACACAGCTCCACAGCTCCACAGCTCCACACACAGCTCCACAGCCCACAGCTCCACACACAGCTCCACAGCTCCACACACAGCTCCACAGCTCCACACACAGCTCCACACACAGCTCTAACACAGTATCACAGCTCCACACACAGCTCCACAGCTCCACACACAGCTCCACAGCTCCACACACAGCTCCACACACAGTTCCACATCTCCAAATACAGCTCCACAGCTCCACACACAGCTCCACAAACAGTTTCACAGCTCCACACACAGTTCCACACAGCTCCACAAACAGCTCCACAGCTTCACACACAGCTCAACACACAGCTCCACAGGTCAACACACAGCTCCACAGTTCCACACAGCTACACACACAGCTCCACAGCTTCACAGACTGCTCCACACACGTCTCCACAGTTCCACACAGCTCCACACACAGCTCCACAGTCCACACACAGCTCCACAGCTCCACACACAGCTCCACAGTTCCACACCCAGCTCCTCAGTTCCACACAGCTCCACAGTTCCCCACACAGCTCCACAGCTCCACACACAGCTCCACACACAGCTCCACAGCTCCACACACAGTTCCACAGATTCACACACAGCTCCAAACACAGCTCCACACACAACTCCACACACAGCTCCACACACAGCTCCACACAGATCCACAGTTCCACACACAGCTCTACGCACAGCTCCACAGCTCCAAACACAGCTCCAAACAAAGCTCCACAGTTCCACACAGCTCCACACACAGTTCCACAGTTCCACACACAGCTCCACAGTTCCACACACAGCTGCCACACAGCTCCACACAGCTCCACACACAACTCCACAGCTACACACACAGATCCACACACAGCTCCACACACAACTCCACAGCTCCACACACAGCTCCACAGCTCCACACAAAGCTCCACACACAGCTCCACAGTTCCACACACAGCTCCACAGTTCCACAGCTCCACACACAGCCACAGCTCCACAAAAGCTCCACAGCTTCACGCACAGTTCCACAGCTTCACACACAGCTCCACAAACAGTTCCACAGCACCACACAGCTCCACAAACAGTTCCACACACAGCTCCACAGTTCCACACACAGCTGCAAACACAGCTCCACAGCTCCACACACAGTTGCACAGATTCACACACAGCTCCAAACACAGCTCCACAGTTTCACACACAGCTCAACACACAGCTCCACAGTTCCACACACAGCTCCACAAACAGTTCCACAGCTTCACACACAGCTCCACACACAGCTACACAGTTCCACACAGCTCCACACAGCTCCACAGTTCCACACACAGCTCCACAGTTCCCCACACAGCTCCACACACAGCTCCACACACAGCTCCACACATAGCTCCACTCACAGCTCCACACACAGCTCCACAGCTCCACACACAGCTCCACACCCAGCTCCTCAGTTCCACACAGCTCCACAGTTCCCCACACAGCTCCACACACAGCTCCACAGTTCCACACAGCTCCACGGCTCCACAGCTCCACACACAGCTCCACAGTTCCACACACAGCTCCACAGTTACACACAGCTCCACACACAGCTCCAAAGCTTCACAGACAGCTCAACACACAGCTCCACAGTTCCACACAGCTCCACACACAGCTCCACAGCTCCACACATAGCTCCACAGCTCCACACAGCTCCACAGCTCCACACACAGTTCCACAGCTCCACACCCAGCTCCAGTTCCACACAGCTCCACAGTTCCCCACACAGCTCCACACAGCTCCACAGTTCCACACACAGCTCCACAGCTCCAAAGCTCCACACACAGCTCCACACACAGCTCCACACACAGCTCCACACACAGTATCACAGCTCCACACACAGCTCCACAGCTCCACAGCTCCACACACAGCTCCACAGCTCCACAGCTCCACACACAGTTCCACAGCTCCACAAAGCTCCACAGCTTCACACACAGTTCCACAGCTTCACACACAGCTCCACAAACAGTTCCACAGCACCACACACAGCTCCACAAACAGTTCCACACACAGCTCCACAGTTCCACACACAGCTGCACACACAGCTCCACAGCTCCACACAGTTGCACAGATTCACACACAGCTCCAAACACAGCTCCACAGTTTCACACACAGCTCAACACACAGCTCCACAGTTCCACACACAGCTCCACACACAGTTCCACAGCTTCACACACAGCTCCACACACAGCTCACAGTTCCACACACAGCTCCCACACACAGCTCCACAGTTCCACACAGCTCCACAGTTCCCACACAGCTCCACACACAGCTCCACACACAGCTCCACACATAGCTCCACTCACAGCTCCACACACAGCTCCACAGCTCCACACACAGCTCCACACCCAGCTCCTCAGTTCCACAGCTCCACAGTTCCACACACAGCTCCACGGCTCCACAGCTCCACACACAGCTCCACAGTTCCACACACAGCTCCACAGTTACACACAGCTCCACACAGCTCCAAAGCTTCCAGACAGCTCAACACACAGCTCCACAGTTCCACACACAGCTCCACACACAGCTCCACAGCTCCACACATAGCTCCACAGCTCCACACACAGCTCCACAGCTCCACACACAGTTCCACAGCTCCACACCCAGCTCCTCAGTTCCACACACAGCTCCACAGTTCCCCACACAGCTCCACACACAGCTCCACAGTTCCACACACAGCTCCACGGCTCCAAAGCTCCACACACAGCTCCACACAGCTCCACACACAGCTCCACACAGCTCACAGCTCCACACAGCTCCACAGCTCCACAGCTCCACACACAGCTCCACAGCTCCACAGCTCCACACACAGCTCCACAGCTCCACACACAGCTCCACAGCTCCACACACAGCTCCACACACAGCTCTAACACAGTATCACAGCTCCACACACAGCTCCACAGCTCCACACACAGCTCCACAGCTCCACACACAGCTCCACACACAGTTCCACATCTCCAAATACAGCTCCACAGCTCCACACACAGCTCCACAAACAGTTTCACAGCTCCACACACAGATCCACACACAGCTCCACAAACAGCTCCACAGCCTCACACACAGCTCAACACACAGCTCCACAGGTCAACACACAGCTCCACAGTTCCACACAGCTACACACAGCTCCACAGCTTCACAGACTGCTCCACACACGTCTCCACAGTTCCACACACAGCTCCACACACAGCTCCACAGTTCCACACACAGCTCCACAGCTCCACACACAGCTCCACAGTTCCACACCCAGCTCCTCAGTTCCACACACAGCTCCACAGTTCCCCACACAGCTCCACAGCTCCACACACAGCTCCACAGTTCCACACACAGCTCCACGGCTCCACACAGCTCCAAAGCTCCACACACAGCTCCACACACAGCTCCACAGCTCCACACACAGTTCCACAGATTCACACACAGCTCCAAACACAGCTCCACACACAACTCCACACAGCTCCACACACAGCTCCACACACAGATCCACAGTTCCACACACAGCTCTACGCACAGCTCCACAGCTCCAAACACAGCTCCACACAAAGCTCCACAGTTCCACACACAGCTCCACACACAGTTCCACAGTTCCACACACAGCTCCACAGTTCCACACACAGCTGCACACACAGCTCCACAGCTCCACACACAGTTCCACAGATTCACACACAGCTCCAACACAGCTCCACAGTTCCACACACACGCAGCTCCACACACAGCTCCACAGTTCCACACACAGCTCCACAGCTCCACACAGCTCAACACACAGCTCCACAGTTCCACACAGCTCCACACACAGCTTCACACCCAGCTCCACACACCGCTCCACAGTTCCACACAGCCCACACAGCTCCACAGTTACACACAGCTCCACACACAGCTCCAAAGCTTCACAGACAGCTCAACACACAGCTCCACAGTTCCACACAGCTCCACACACAGCTCCACAGCTCCACAGCTCCACACACAGCTCCTCAGTTCCACACACAGCTCCACAGTTCCCCACACAGCCCCACACACAGCTCCACAGTTCCACACACAGCTCCACGGCTCCACACAGCTCCACAGCTCCACACACAGCTCCACAGTTCCACAGCTCCACAGTTCCACACACAGCTCCACGGCTCCACACACAGCTCCACGGCTCCACACACAGCTCCACAGCTCCACACACAGCTCCACGGCTCCACACACAGCTCCACAGTTCCACACACAGCTCCACGGCTCCACAGACAGCTCAACACACAGCTCCACAGCTCCACACACAGCTCCACACAGCTCCACACACAGCTCCACACACAACTCCACAGCTACACACACAGATCCACACACAGCTCCACACACAACTCCACAGCTCCACAGCTCCACAGCTCCACACACAGCTCCACAGTTCCACACACAGCTCCACAGTTCCACACAGCTCCACACACAGTTCCACAGCTCCACAAAAAGCTCCACAGCTTCACACACAGTTCCACAGCTTCACACACAGCTCCACAAACAGTTCCACAGCACCACACACAGCTCCACAAACAGTTCCACACACAGCTCCACAGTTCCACACAGCTGCACACAGCTCCACAGCTCCACACAGTTGCACAGATTCACACACAGCTCCAAACACAGCTCCACAGTTTCACACACAGCTCAACACACAGCTCCACAGTTCCACACACAGCTCCACACACAGTTCCACAGCTTCACACACAGCTCCACACACAGCTCCACAGTTCCACACACAGCTCCACACACAGCTCCACAGTTCCACACACAGCTCCACAGTTCCCCACACAGCTCCACACACAGCTCCACACACAGCTCCACACATAGCTCCACTCAGCTCCACACACAGCTCCACAGCTCCACACACAGCTCCACACCCAGCTCCTCAGTTCCACACAGCTCCACAGTTCCCACACAGCTCCACACACAGCTCCACAGTTCCACACACAGCTCCACGGCTCCACAGCTCCACACACAGCTCCACAGCTCCACACACAGCACACACACAGCTCCACACACAGCTCCACACACAGCTACACACACAGATCCACACACAGCTCCACACACAACTCCACAGCTCCACACACAGCTCCACAGCTCCACACAAAGCTCCACACACAGCTCCACAGTTCCACACACAGCTCCACAGTTCCACACATAGCTCCACACAGTTCCACAGCTCCACAAAGCTCCACAGCTTCACACAGTTCCACAGCTTCCACACAGCTCCACAAACAGTTCCACAGCACCACACACAGCTCCACAAACAGTTCCACACATAGCTCCACAGTTCCACACACAGCTGCACACACAGCTCCACAGCTCCACACACAGTTGCACAGATTCACACACAGCTCCAAACACAGCTCCACAGTTTCACACACAGCTCAACACACAGCTCCACAGTTCCACACACAGCTCCACACACAGTTCCACAGCTTCACACACAGCTCCACACACAGCTCCACAGTTCCACACACAGCTCCACACACAGCTCCACAGTTCCACACACAGCTCCACAGTTCCCCACAGCTCCACACACAGCTCCACACACAGCTCCACACATAGCTCCACTCACAGCTCCACACACAGCTCCACAGCTCCACACACAGCTCCACACCCAGCTCCTCAGTTCCACACACAGCTCCACAGTTCCCCCACAGCTCCACACACAGCTCCACAGTTCCACACACAGCTCCACGGCTCCACAGCTCCACACACAGCTCCACAGTTCCACACACAGCTCCACAGTTACACACAGCTCCACACACAGCTCCAAAGCTTCACAGACAGCTCAACACACAGCTCCACAGTTCCACACACAGCTCCACACACAGCTCCACAGCTCCACACATAGCTCCACAGCTCCACACACAGCTCCACAGCTCCACACACAGTTCCACAGCTCCACACCCAGCTCCTCAGTTCCACACACAGCTCCACAGTTCCCCACACAGCTCCACACACAGCTCCACAGTTCCACACACAGCTCCACGGCTCCACAGCTCCACACACAGCTCCACAGTTCCACACAGCTCCACAGTTACACACAACTCCACACACAGCTCCAAAGCTTCACAGACAGCTCAACACACAGCTCCACAGTTCCACACACAGCTCCACAGTTCCACACAGCTACACACACAGCTCCACAGCTTCACAGACAGCTCCACACACAGCTCCACAGTTCCACACACAGCTCCACAGTTCCACACAGCTCCACAGCTCCACACACAGCTCCACAGTTCCACACACAGCTCCACGGCTCCACACACAGCTCCACACACAGCTCCACACACAGCTCCACACCCAGCTCCTCAGTTCCACACACAGCTCCACAGTTCCCCACAGCTCCACAGCTCCACACACAGCTCCACAGTTCCACACAGCTCCACGGCTCCACACACAGCTCCACACACAGCTCCACACACAGCTCCACACACAGTTTCACAGCTCCACAAACAGTTTCACAACTCCACACACAGTTCCACCCACAGCTTCACTAACAGCTCCACAGTTCCACACAGCTCTACAGCTCCACACACAGCTCCACACACAGCTCCAAACACAGCTCCACAGTTCCACACACAGCTCCACACACAGCTCCACACGCAGCTCCACACACAGCTCCACAGTTCCACACACAGCTCCACAGCTCCACACACAGCTCAACACACAGCTCCACAGTTCCACACACAGCTCCACACACAGCTCCACAGCTTCACACCCAGCTCCACACACAGCTCCACAGTTCCACACACAGCTCCACACACAGCTCCATACACACCCCCACAGTTCCACACAGCTCCACACACAGCTCCAACGCGTCACAGACAGCTCAACACACAGCTCCACAGTTCCACACACAGCTCCACACACAGCTCCACACACAGCTCCACAGCTCCACACACAGCTCCACACCCAGCTCCTCAGTTCCACACACAGCTCCACAGTTCCCCACACAGCTCCACAGCTCCACACACAGCTCCACAGTTGCACACACAGCTCCACGGCTCCACACACAGCTCCAAAGCTCCACACAGCTCCACACACAGCTCCACACACAGCTCCACACACAGTATCACAGCTCCACACACAGCTCCACAGCTCCACACACAGCTCCACAGCTCCACACACAGCTCACAGCTCCACACACAGCTCCACACAGCTCTAACACAGTATCACAGCTCCACACACAGCTCCACAGCTCCACAGCTCCACAGCTCCACACACAGCTCCACACAGTTCCACATCTCCAAATACAGCTCCACAGCTCCACACACAGCTCCACACACAGCTCCACACACAGTTCCACACACAGCTCCACAAACAGCTCCACAGCTTCACACACAGCTCAACACACAGCTCCACAGGTCAACACACAGCTCCACAGTTCCACACAGCTACACACAGCTCCACAGCTTCACAGACAGCTCCACACAGCTCCACAGTTCCACACACAGCTCCACACACAGCTCCACAGTTCCACACACAGCTCCACAGCTCCACACAGCTCCACAGTTCCACACCCAGCTCCTCAGTTCACACACAGCTCCACAGTTCCCCACACAGCTCCACAGCTCCACACACAGCTCCACAGTTCCACAGCTCCACGGCTCCAAACACAGCTCCAAACTCCACAGCTCCACACACAGCTCCACAGCTCCACACACAGTTCCACAGATTCACACACAGCTCCAAACACAGCTCCACACACAACTCCACACACAGCTCCACACGCAGCTCCACAGTTACACACAGCTCCACACACAGCTCCAAAGCTTCACAGACAGCTCAACACACAGCTCCACAGTTCCACACATAGCTCCACACACAGCTCCACAGCTCCACACACAGCTCCACACACAGCTCCAAAGCTTCACAGACAGCTCAACACACAGCTCCACAGTTCCACACATAGCTCCACACACAGCTCCACAGCTCCACACACAGCTCCACACCCAGCTCCTCAGTTCCACACACAGCTCCACAGTTCCCCACAGCTCCACACACAGCTCCACAGTTCCACACACAGCTCCACGGTTCCACAGCTCCACACACAGCTCCACAGTTCCACACACAGCTCCACAGTTACACACAGCTCCACACACAGCTCCAAAGCTTCACAGACAGCTCAACACACAGCTCCAAAGTTCCACACACAGCTCCACACAGCTCCACACATAGCTCCACACACAGTTCCACAGCTCCACACACAGCTCCACAGCTCCACACACAGTTCCAAAGCTCCACACATAGCTCCACAGCTCCACACACAGTTCCACAGCTCCACACCCAGCTCCGCAGTTCCACACACAGCTCCACAGTTCCACACACAGCTCAACACACAGCTCCACAGTTCCACACACAGCTCCACACACAGTTCCACAGCTCCACACACAGCTCCACAGCTCCACACATAGCTCCACACACAGTTCCACAGCTCCACACACAGTTCCACATTTCCAAATACAGCTCCACAGCTCCACACAGCTCCACACACAGTTCCACACACAGCTCCACTAACAGCTCCACAGTTCCACACACAGCTCTACAGCTCCACACACTCCACACACAGCTCCATACACAGCTCCACAGCTTCACACACAGCTCAACACACAGCTCCACAGTTCCACACACAGCTCCACAGTTCCACACAGCTACACACACAGCTCCACAGCTTCACAGACAGCTCCACACACAGCTCCACAGTTCCACACACAGCTCCACAGTTCCACACACAGCTCCACAGTTCCCACACAGCTCCACAGCTCCACACAGCTCCACAGTTCCACACACAGCTCCACGGCTCCACACACAGCTCCACAGTTCCACACACAGCTCCACGGCTCCACACAGCTCCACACAGCTCCTCAGTTCCACACACAGCTCCACAGTTCCCTACACAGCTCCACAGCTCCACACACAGCTCCACAGTTCCACACACAGCTTTGGCTCCACACACAGCTCCACACACAGCTCCACACAGTTTCACAGCTCCACAAACAGTTTCACAGCTACACACACAGTTCCACACACAGCTCCACTAACAGCTCCACAGTTCCACACACACAGCTCTACAGCTCCACACAGCTCCACACACAGCTCCACACACAGCTCCACAGCTTCACACACAGCTCACATCACACAGCTCCACAGTTCCACACACAGCTCCACAGTTCCACACAGCTACACACACAGCTCCACAGCTTCACAGACAGCTCCACACACAGATCCACAGTTCCACACACAGCTCCACAGTTCCACACACAGCTCCACAGTTCCCCACACAGCTCCACAGCTCCACACACACTCCACAGTTCCCCCACACAGCTCCACAGCTCCGCACACAGCTCCACACACAGCTCCACACATAGCTCCACACACAGCTCCACACAGCTCCACAAACAGCTCCACACACAGTTCCACAGCTCCACAAACAGCTCCACACAGCTCCACACACAGCCTCCACAAAACAGCTCCACGCATAGCTCCACACATAGCTCCACATATAGCTCCACACACAGCTCCACACATAGCTCCACACATAGCTCCACACACAGCTCCACACATAGCTCCACACACAGCTCCACACACAGCCCACACATAGCTCCACCACAGCTCCACACACAGCTCCACAGCGCCACACACAGCTCCACACCCAGCTCCTCAGTTCCACACACAGCTCCACAGTTCCACACACAGCTCCACACACAGCTCCACAGCTCCACACATAGCTCCACACACAGTTCCACAGCTCCACACACAGCTCCACAGCTCCACACACAGTTCCACAGCTCCACACATAGCTCCACAGCTCCACACACAGTTCCACAGCTCCACACCCAGCTCCTCAGTTCCACACACAGCTCCACAGTTCCCCACACAGCTCCACACACAGCTCCACAGTTCCACACAAAGCTCCACGGCTCCACAGCTCCACACACAGCTCCACAGTTCCACACACAGCTCCACAGTTACACACAGCTCCACACACAGCTCCAAAGCTTCACAGACAGCTCAACACACAGCTCCACAGTTCCACACACAGCTCCACAGTTCCACACAGCTACACACACAGCTCCACAGCTTCACAGACAGCTCCACACACAGCTCCACAGTTCCACACACAGCTCCACAGTTCCACACACAGCTCCACAGCTCCACACACAGCTCCACAGTTCCACACACAGCTCCATTTGCTCCACACAGCTCCACACACAGCTCCACACAGCTCCACACCCAGCTCCTCAGTTCCACACACAGCTCCACAGCTCCACACACAGCTCCACACACAGTTCCACATCTCCAAATACAGCTCCACAGCTCCACACACAGCTCCACAAACAGTTTCACAGCTCCACACAGTTCCACACACAGCTCACAAACAGCTCCACAGCTTCACACACAGCTCAACACACAGCTCCACAGGTCAACACACAGCTCCACAGTTCCACACAGCTACACACACAGCTCCACAGCTTCACAGACTGCTCCACACACGTCTCCACAGTTCCACACACAGCTCCACACACAGCTCCACAGTTCCACACACACAGCTCCACAGCTCCACACAGCTCCACAGTTCCACACCCAGCTCCTCAGTTCCACACACAGCTCCACAGTTCCCCACACAGCCCACAGCTCCACACAGCTCCACACAGCTCCACAGCTCCACACACAGTTCCACAGATTCACACAGCTCCAAACACAGCTCCACACACAACTCCACACACAGCTCCACACACAGCTCCACACACAGATCCACAGTTCCACACACACAGCTCTACGCACAGCTCCACAGCTCCAAACACAGCTCCAAACAAAGCTCCACAGTTCCACACACAGCTCCACACACAGTTCCACAGTTCCACACACAGCTCCACAGTTCCACACACAGCTGCACACACAGCTCCACACAGCTCCACACACAACTCCACAGCTACACACACAGATCCACACACAGCTCCACACACAACTCCACAGCTCCACACACAGCTCCACAGCTCCACACAAAGCTCCACACACAGCTCCACAGTTCCACACACAGCTCCACAGTTCCACACACAGCTCCACACACAGTTCCACAGCTCCACACAAAGCTCCACAGCTTCACGCACAGTTCCACAGCTTCACACACAGCTCCACAAACAGTTCCACAGCACCACACACAGCTCCACAAACAGTTCCACACACAGCTCCACAGTTCCACACACAGCTGCAAACACAGCTCCACAGCTCCACACAGTTGCACAGATTCACACACAGCTCCAAACACAGCTCCACAGTTTCACACACAGCTCAACACACAGCTCCACAGTTCCACACACAGCTCCACAAACAGTTCCACAGCTTCACACACAGCTCCACACACAGCTACACAGTTCCACACACAGCTCCACACACAGCTCCACAGTTCCACACACAGCTCCACAGTTCCCCACACAGCTCCACACACAGCTCCACACAGCTCCACACATAGCTCCACTCACAGCTCCACACAGCTCCACAGCTCCACACACA
Source organism: Oncorhynchus keta (assembly GCF_023373465.1). Classification (NCBI taxonomy): domain Eukaryota; kingdom Metazoa; phylum Chordata; class Actinopteri; order Salmoniformes; family Salmonidae; genus Oncorhynchus; species Oncorhynchus keta. Next base: position 16,844 of record NW_026278670.1, on the reverse strand, counting down.
GCTCCACACCCAGCTCCTCAGTTCCACACAGCTCCACAGTTCCCCACACAGCTCCACACACAGCTCCACAGTTCCACACAGCTCCACGGCTCCACAGCTCCACACACAGCTCCACAGTTCCACACACAGCTCCACAGTTACACAGCCCACACACAGCTCCAAAGCTTCACAGACAGCTCAACACACAGCTCCACAGTTCCACACACAGCTCCACACACAGCTCCACAGCTCCACACATAGCTCCACAGCTCCACACACAGCTCCACAGCTCCACACACAGTTCCACAGCTCCACACCCAGCTCCTCAGTTCCACACACAGCTCCACAGTTCCCCACACAGCTCCACACACAGCTCCACAGTTCCACACACAGCTCCACGGCTCCAAAGCTCCACACACAGCTCCACACACACAGCTCCACACACAGCTCCACACAGTATCACAGCTCCACACACAGCTCCACAGCTCCACAGCTCCACACACAGCTCCACAGCTCACAGCTCCACACAGTTCCACAGCTCCACACAAAGCTCCACAGCTTCACACACAGTTCCACAGCTTCACACACAGCTCCACAAACAGTTCCACAGCACCACACACAGCTCCACAAACAGTTCCACACACAGCTCCACAGTTCCACACAGCTGCACACACAGCTCCACAGCTCCACACACAGTTGCACAGATTCACACACAGCTCCAAACACAGCTCCACAGTTTCACACACAGCTCAACACACAGCTCCACAGTTCCACACAGCTCCACACACAGTTCCACAGCTTCACACACAGCTCCACACACAGCTCCACAGTTCCACACACAGCTCCACACACAGCTCCACAGTTCCACACACAGCTCCACAGTTCCCCACACAGCTCCACACACAGCTCCACACACAGCTCCACACATAGCTCCACTCACAGCTCCACACACAGCTCCACAGCTCCACACAGCTCCACACCCAGCTCCTCCAGTTCCACACACAGCTCCACAGTTCCACACACAGCTCCACGGCTCCACAGCTCCACACACACAGCTCCACAGTTCCACACACAGCTCCACAGTTACACACAGCTCCACACACAGCTCCAAAGCTTCACAGACAGCTCAACACACAGCTCCACAGTTCCACACACAGCTCCACACAGCTCCACAGCTCCACACATAGCTCCACAGCTCCACACACAGCTCCACAGCTCCACACAGTTCCACAGCTCCACACCCAGCTCCTCAGTTCCACACACAGCTCCACAGTTCCCCACACAGCTCCACACACAGCTCCACAGTTCCACACACAGCTCCACGGCTCCAAAGCTCCACACACAGCTCCACACACAGCTCCACACACAGCTCCACACACAGTATCACAGCTCCACACACAGCTCCACAGCTCCACAGCTCCACACACAGCTCCACAGCTCCACAGCTCCACACACAGCTCCACAGCTCCACACACAGCTCCACAGCTCCACACACAGCTCCACACACAGCTCTAACACAGTATCACAGCTCCACACACAGCTCCACAGCTCCACACAGCTCCACAGCTCCACACACAGCTCCACACACAGTTCCACATCTCCAAATACAGCTCCACAGCTCCACACACAGCTCCACACACAGCTCCACAAACAGTTTCACAGCTCCACACACAGTTCCACACACAGCTCCACAAACAGCTCCACAGCTTCACACACAGCTCAACACACAGCTCCACAGGTCAACACACAGCTCCACAGTTCCACACAGCTACACACACAGCTCCACAGCTTCACAGACTGCTCCACACACATCTCCACAGTTCCACACACATCTCCACACACAGCTCCACAGTTCCACACACAGCTCCACAGCTCCACACACAGCTCCACAGTTCCACACCCAGCTCCTCAGTTCCACACACAGCTCCACAGTTCCCCACACAGCTCCACAGCTCCACACACAGCTCCACAGTTCCACACACAGCTCCACGGCTCCACACACAGCTCCAAAGCTCCACACACAGCTCCACACACAGCTCCACAGCTCCACACACAGTTCCACAGATTCACACACAGCTCCAAACACAGCTCCACACACAACTCCACACAGCTCCACACACAGCTCCACACACAGATCCACAGTTCCACACAGCTCTGCACAGCTCCACAGCTCCAAACACAGCTCCAAACAAAGCTCCACAGTTCCACACACAGCTCCACACACAGTTCCACAGTTCCACACAGCTCCACAGTTCCACACACAGCTGCACACACAGCTCCACAGCTCCACACAGTTCCACAGATTCACACACAGCTCCAAACACAGCTCCACAGTTCCACACACAGCTCCACACGCAGCTCCACACACAGCTCCACAGTTCCACACACAGCTCCACAGCTCCACACAGCTCAACACACAGCTCCACAGTTCCACACACAGCTCCACACACAGCTTCACACCCAGCTCCACACACCGCTCCACAGTTCCACACACAGCTCCACACACAGCTCCACAGTTACACACAGCTCCACACACAGCTCCAAAGCTTCACAGACAGCTCAACACACAGCTCCACAGTTCCACACATAGCTCCACACACAGCTCCACAGCTCCACACACAGCTCCACACACAGCTCCTCAGTTCCACACACAGCTCCACAGTTCCCCACACAGCCCCACACACAGCTCCACAGTTCCACACACAGCTCCACGGCTCCACACAGCTCCACAGCTCCACACACAGCTCCACAGTTCCACACACAGCTCCACAGTTCCACACACAGCTCCACGGCTCCACACACAGCTCCACAGCTCCACACACAGCTCCACAGCTCCACACACAGCTCCACGGCTCCACACACACCTCCACAGTTCCACACACAGCTCCACGGCTCCACAGACAGCTCAACACACAGCTCCACAGCTCCACACACAGCTCCACACACAGCTCCACACACAGCTCCACACACAACTCCACAGCTACACACACAGATCCACACAGCTCCACACACAACTCCACAGCTCCACACAGCTCCACAGCTCCACACACAGCTCCACAGTTCTACACACAGCTCCACAGTTCCACACACAGCTCCACACACAGTTCCACAGCTCCACAAAAGCTCCACAGCTTCACACACAGTTCCACAGCTTCACACACAGCTCCACAAACAGTTCCACAGCACCACACACAGCTCCACAAACAGTTCCACACACAGCTCCACAGTTCCACACACAGCTGCACACACAGCTCCACAGCTCCACACAGTTGCACAGATTCACACACAGCTCCAAACACAGCTCCACAGTTTCACACACAGCTCAACACACAGCTCCACAGTTCCACACAGCTCCACACACAGTTCCACAGCTTCACACACAGCTCCACACACAGCTCCACAGTTCCACACACAGCTCCACACACAGCTCCACAGTTCCACACACAGCTCCACAGTTCCCCACACAGCTCCACACACAGCTCCACACACAGCTCCACACATAGCTCCACTCACAGCTCCACACACAGCTCCACAGCTCCACACACAGCTCCACACCCAGCTCCTCAGTTCCACACACAGCTCCACAGTTCCCCACACAGCTCCACACACAGCTCCACAGTTCCACACACAGCTCCACGGCTCCACAGCTCCACACACAGCTCCACAGCTCCACACACAGCTCCACACACAGCTCCACACACAGCTCCACACACAACTCCACAGCTACACACACAGATCCACACACAGCTCACACACAACTCCACAGCTCCACACACAGCTCCACAGCTCCACACAATGCTCCACACACAGCTCCACAGTTCCACACACAGCTCCACAGTTCCACACACAGCTCCACACACAGTTCCACAGCTCCACAAAAAGCTCCACAGCTTCACACACAGTTCCACAGTTCCACACACAGCTCCACACACAGTTCCACAGCACCACACACAGCTCCACAAACAGTTCCACACACAGCTCCACAGTTCCACACACAGCTGCACACACAGCTCCACAGCTCCACACACAGTTGCACAGATTCACACACAGCTCCAAACACAGCTCCACAGTTTCACACACAGCTCAACACACAGCTCCACAGTTCCACACACAGCTCCACACACAGTTCCACAGCTTCACACACAGCTCCACACACAGCTCCACAGTTCCACACACAGCTCCACACACAGCTCCACAGTTCCACACAGCTCCACAGTTCCCCACACAGCTCCACACACAGCTCCACACAGCTCCACACATAGCTCCACTCACAGCTCCACACACAGCTCCACAGCTCCACACACAGCTCCACACCCAGCTCCTCAGTTCCACACACAGCTCCACAGTTCCCCACACAGCTCCACACACAGCTCCACAGTTCCACACACAGCTCCACGGCTCCACAGCTCCACACACAGCTCCACAGTTCCACACACAGCTCCACAGTTACACACAGCTCCACACACAGCTCCAAAGCTTCACAGACAGCTCAACACACAGCTCCACAGTTCCACACACAGCTCCACGGCTCCACAGCTCCACACACAGCTCCACAGCTCCACACACAGCTCCACACACAGCTCCACACACAGCTCCACACACAACCCACAGCTACACACACAGATCCACACACAGCTCCACACACAACTCCACAGCTCCACACACAGCTCCACAGCTCCACACAATGCTCCACACACAGCTCCACAGTTCCACACACAGCTCCACAGTTCCACACACAGCTCCACACACAGTTCCACAGCTCCACACAAAGCTCCACAGCTTCACACACAGTTCCACAGCTTCACACAGCTCCACAAACAGTTCCACAGCACCACACAGCTCCACAAACAGTTCCACACACAGCTCCACAGTTCCACACACAGCTGCACACACAGCTCCACAGCTCCACACACAGTTGCACAGATTCACACACAGCTCCAAACACAGCTCCACAGTTTCACACACAGCTCAACACACAGCTCCACAGTTCCACACACAGCTCCACACACAGTTCCACAGCTTCACACACAGCTCCACACACAGCTCCACAGTTCCACACAGCTCCACACACAGCTCCACAGTTCCACACACAGCTCCACAGTTCCCCACACAGCTCCACACACAGCTCCACACACAGCTCCACACATAGCTCCACTCACAGCTCCACACACAGCTCCACAGCTCCACACACAGCTCCACACCCAGCTCCTCAGTTCCACACACAGCTCCACAGTTCCCACACAGCTCCACACACAGCTCCACAGTTCCACACAGCTCCACGGCTCCACAGCTCCACACACAGCTCCACAGTTCCACACACAGCTCCACAGTTACACACAGCTCCACACACAGCTCCAAAGCTTCACAGACAGCTCAACACACAGCTCCACAGTTCCACACACAGCTCACACACAGCTCCACAGCTCCACACATAGCTCCACAGCTCCACACACAGCTCCACAGCTCCACACAGTTCCACAGCTCCACACCCAGCTCCTCAGTTCCACACAGCTCCACAGTTCCCCACACAGCTCCACACACAGCTCCACAGTTCCACAGCTCCACGGCTCCACAGCTCCACACAGCTCCACAGTTCCACACACAGCTCCACAGTTACACACAACTCCACACACAGCTCCAAAGCTTCACAGACAGCTCAACACACAGCTCCACAGTTCCACACACAGCTCCACAGTTCCACACAGCTACACACACAGCTCCACAGCTTCACAGACAGCTCCACACACAGCTCCACAGTTCCACACACAGCTCCACAGTTCCACACACAGCTCCACAGCTCCACACAGCTCCACAGTTCCACACACAGCTCCACGGCTCCACACACAGCTCCACACCCAGCTCCTCAGTTCCACACACAGCTCCACAGTTCCCCACACAGCTCCACAGCTCCACACACAGCTCCACAGTTCCACACACAGCTCCACGGCTCCACACACAGCTCCACACACAGCTCCACACACAGCTCCACACACAGTTTCACAGCTCCACAAACAGTTTCACAGCTCCACACACAGTTCCACCCACAGCTTCACTAACAGCTCCACAGTTCCACACACAGCTCTACAGCTCCACACACAGCTCCACACACAGCTCCAAACACAGCTCCACAGTTCCACACACAGCTCCACACAGCTCCACACGCAGCTCCACACACAGCTCCACAGTTCCACACACAGATCCAGCTCCACACACAGCTCAACACACAGCTCCACAGTTCCACACACAGCTCCACACAGTTCCACAGCTTCACACCCAGCTCCACACACAGCTCCACAGTTCCACACACAGCTCCACAGTTCCACACAGCCCACACAGCTCCAACGCGTCACAGACAGCTCAACACACAGCTCCACAGTTCCACACACAGCTCCACACACAGCTCCACACACAGCTCCACACACAGCTCCTCAGTTCCACACACAGCTCCACAGTTCCCCACACAGCTCCACAGCTCCACACACAGCTCCACAGTTGCACACACAGCTCCACGGCTCCACACACAGCTCCAAAGCTCCACACACAGCTCCACACACAGCTCCACACACAGCTCCACACACAGTATCACAGCTCCACACACAGCTCCACAGCTCCACACACAGCTCCACAGCTCCACACACAGCTCCACAGCTCCACACACAGCTCCACACAGCTCTAACACAGTATCACAGCTCCACACACAGCTCCACAGCTCCACAGCTCCACAGCTCCACACAGCTCCACACACAGTTCCACATCTCCAAATACAGCTCCACAGCTCCACACACAGCTCCACACACAGCTCCACACACAGTTCCACACACAGCTCCACAAACAGCTCCACAGCTTCACACACAGCTCAACACACAGCTCCACAGGTCAACACAGCTCCACAGTTCCACAGCTACACACACAGCCCACAGCTTCACAGACAGCTCCACACAGCTCCACAGTTCCACACACAGCTCCACACACAGCTCCACAGTTCCACACACAGCTCCACAGCTCCACACACAGCTCCACAGTTCCACACCCAGCTCCTCAGTTCCACACACAGCTCCACAGTTCCCCACACAGCTCCACAGCTCCACACACAGCTCCACAGTTCCACACACAGCTCCACGGCTCCACACACAGCTCCAAAGCTCCACACACAGCTCCACACACAGCTCCACAGCTCCACACACAGTTCCACAGATTCACACACAGCTCCAAACACAGCTCCACACACAACTCCACACACAGCTCCACACGCAGCTCCACAGTTACACACAGCTCCACACACAGCTCCAAAGCTTCACAGACAGCTCAACACACAGCTCCACAGTTCCACACATAGCTCCACACACAGCTCCACAGCTCCACACACAGCTCCACACACAGCTCCAAATCTTCACAGACAGCTCAACACACAGCTCCACAGTTCCACACATAGCTCCACACACAGCTCCACAGCTCCACACACAGCTCCACACCCAGCTCCTCAGTTCCACACACAGCTCCACAGTTCCCCTACACAGCTCCACACAGCTCCACAGTTCCACACAGCTCCACGGTTCCACAGCTCCACACACAGCTCCACAGTTCCACACACAGCTCCACAGTTACACACAGCTCCACACACAGCTCCAAAGCTTCACAGACAGCTCAACACACAGCTCCAAAGTTCCACACACAGCTCCACACACAGCTCCACACATAGCTCCACACACAGTTCCACAGCTCCACACACAGCTCCACAGCTCCACACACAGTTCCAAAGCTCCACACATAGCTCCACAGCTCCACACAGTTCCACAGCTCCACACCCAGCTCCGCAGTTCCACACACAGCTCCACAGTTCCACACACAGCTCCACAGTTCCACACACAGCTCCACACACAGTTCCACAGCTCCACACAGCTCCACAGCTCCACACATAGCTCCACACAGTCTCCACAGCTCCACACACAGTTCCACATTTCCAAATACAGCTCCACAGCTCCACACACAGCTCCACACACAGTTCCACACACAGCCCACTAATGCTCCACAGTTCCACACAGCTCTACAGCTCCACACACAGCTCCACACACAGCTCCATACACAGCTCCACAGCTTCACACACAGCTCAACACACAGCTCCACAGTTCCACACACAGCTCCACAGTTCCACACAGCTACACACACAGCTCCACAGCTTCACAGACAGCTCCACACACAGCTCCACAGTTCCACACAGCTCCACAGTTCCACACACAGCTCCACAGTTCCCCACACAGCTCCACAGCGCCACACACAGCTCCACAGTTCCACACACAGCTCCACGGCTCCACACACAGCTCCACAGTTCCACACACTCCACGCTCCACACACAGCCCACACACAGCTCCTCAGTTCCACACACAGCTCCACAGTTCCCTACACAGCTCCACAGCTCCACACAGCTCCACAGTTCCACACAGCTACATGGCTCCACACACAGCTCCACACACAGCTCCACACAGTTTCACAGCCCACAAACAGTTTCACAGCTACACACAGTTCCACACACAGCTCCACAACAGCTCCACAGTTCCACACACAGCTCTACAGCTCCACACACAGCTCCACACACAGCCCACACACAGCTCCACAGCTTCACACACAGCTCAACACACAGCTCCACAGTTCCACACAGCTCCACAGTTCCACACAGCTACACACAGCTCCACAGCTTCACAGACAGCTCCACACAGATCCACAGTTCCACACAGCTCCACAGTTCCACACACAGCTCCACAGTTCCCCACACAGCTCCACAGCTCCACACACACCTCCACAGCTCCCACACAGCTCCACAGCTCCGCACACAGCTCCACACAGCTCCACACATAGCTCCACACACAGCTCCACACAGCAGCTCCACAAACAGCTCCACACACAGTTCCACAGCTCCACAAACAGCTCCACACACAGCTCCACACAGCTCCACAAACAGCTCCACGCATAGCTCCACACATAGCTCCACATATAGCTCCACACACAGCTCCACACATAGCTCCACACATAGCTCCACACACAGCTCCACACATAGCTCCACACACAGCTCCACACACAGCTCCACACATAGCTCCACTCACAGCTCCACACACAGCTCCACAGCGCCACACACAGCTCCACACCCAGCTCCTCAGTTCCACACACAGTTCCACAGTTCCCCACACAGCTCCACACACAGCTCCACAGTTCCACACACAGCTCCACGGCTCCACAGCTCCACACACAGCTCCACAGTTCCACACACAGCTCCAAAGTTACACACAGCTCCACACACAGCTCCAAAGCTTCACAGACAGCTCAACACACAGCTCCACAGTTCCACACACAGCTCCACACACAGCTCCACAGCTCCACACATAGCCCACACACAGTTCCACAGCTCCACACACAGCTCCACAGCTCCACACACAGTTCCACAGCTCCACACATAGCTCCACAGCTCCACACAGTTCCACAGCTCCACACCCAGCTCCCTCAGTTCCACACAGCTCCACAGTTCCCACACAGCCCACACACAGCTCCACAGTTCCACACACAGCTCCATTTGGCTCCACAGCTCCACACACAGCTCCACAGTTCCACACACAGCTCCACAGTTACATACAGCTCCACACACAGCTCCAAAGCTTCACAGACAGCTCAACACACAGCTCCACAGTTCCATACACAGCTCCACAGTTCCACACAGCTACACACACAGCTCCACAGCTTCACAGACAGCTCCACACACAGCTCCACAGTTCCACACACAGCTCCACAGTTCCACACACAGCTCCACAGCTCCACACACAGCTCCACAGTTCCACACACAGCTCCACGGCTCCACACACAGCTCCACACACAGCTCCACACACAGCTCCACACCCAGCTCCTCAGTTCCACACAGCCCACAGTTCCACACAGCTCCACAGCTCCACACACAGCTCCACAGTTCCACACAGCTCCACGGCTTCACACACAGCCCACACAGCTCCACACACAGCTACACACACAGTTTCACAGCTCCACAAACAGTTTCACAGCTCCACACACAGTTCCACCCACAGCTTCACTAACAGCTCCACAGTTCCACACACAGCTCTACAGCTCCACACACAGCTCCACACACAGCTCCACACACAACTCCACAGCTTCACAGACAGCTCCACACACAGCCCACAGTTCCACACACAGCTCCACAGTTCCACACAGCTCCACAGTTCCCCACACAGCTCCACAGCTCCACACACAGCTCCACAGTTCCACACAGCTCCACGGCTCCACACACAGCTCCACACACAGCTCCACACGCAGCCCACACCCAGCTCCTCAGTTCCACAACAGCTCCACAGTTCCCTACACAGTCCACAGCTCCACACAGCTCCACAAACAGCTCCACACATAGCTCCACACACAGCTCCACACACACACAAACAGCTCCACACACAGCTCCACAAACAGCTCCACACACAGCTCCACACACAGCTCCACAAACAGCTCCACACATAGCTCCACACATAGCTCCACACATAGCTCCACACACAGCTCAACACAGCTCCACACACAGCTCCACACATAGCTCCACACATAGCTCCACACACAGCTCCACACATAGCTCCACACACAGCTCCACACACAGCTCCACACACAGCTCCACAGCCAGCTCCTCAGTTCCACACAGCCCACAGTTCCCCACACAGCTCCACACACAGCTCCACAGTTCCACACACAGCTCCACGGCTCCACAGCTCCACACAGCTCCACAGTTCCACACACAGCTCCACAGTTACACACAGCTCCACACACAGCTCCAAAGCTTCAGACAGCTCAACACACAGCTCCACACACAGCTCCACAGCTCCACACATAGCTCCACACACAGTTCCACAGCTCCACACACAGCATCACAGCTCCACACAGTTCCACAGCTCCACACATAGCTCCACAGCTCCACACACAGTTCCACAGCTCCACACCCAGCTCCTCAGTTCCACACACAGCTCCACAGTTCCCCACACAGCTCCACACAGCTCCACAGTTCCACACAGCTCCACGGCTCCACAGCTCCACACAGCACCACAGTTCCACACACAGCTCCACAGTTACACACAGCTCCACACACAGCTCCAAAGCTTCACAGACAGCTCAACACACAGCTCCACACACAGCTCCACAGCTCCACACATAGCTCCACACACAGTTCCACAGCTCCACACACAGCTCCACAGCTCCACACACAGTTCCACAGCTCCACACATAGCTCCACAGCTCCACACACAGTTCCACAGCTCCACACCCAGCTCCTCAGTTCCACACACAGCTCCACAGTTCCCCCACAGCTCCACAAACAGCTCCACAGTTCCACACAGCTCCACGGCTCCACAGCTCCACACACAGCTCCACAGTTCCACACAGCTCCACAGTTACACACAGCTCCACACACAGCTCCAAAGCTTCACAGACAGCTCAACACACAGCTCCACAGCTCCACACATAGCTCCACACACAGTTCCGCAGCTCCACACACAGCTCCACAGCTCCACACATAGTTCCACAGCTCCACACATAGCTCCACAGCTCCACACACAGTTCCACAGCTCCACACCCAGCTCCTCAGTTCCACACACAGCTCCACAGTTCCCCACACAGCTCCACACACAGCTCCACAGTTCCACACACAGCTCCACGGCTCAACAGCTCCACACACAGCACCACAGTTCCACACCCAGCTCCACAGTTACACACAGCTCCACACACAGCTCCAAAGCTTCACAGACAGCTCAACACACAGCTCCACACAGCTCCACAGCTCCACACATAGCTCCACACACAGTTCCACAGCTCCACACACAGCTCCACAGCTCCACACACAGTTCCACAGCTCCACACATAGCTCCACAGCTCCACACACAGTTCCACAGCTCCACACCCAGCTCCTCAGTTCCACACAGCTCCACAGTTCCCCACACAGCTCCACACACAGCTCCACAGTTCCACACACAGCTCCACACCACAGCTCCACACACAGCACCACAGTTCCACACAGCTCCACAGTTACACACAGCTCCACACACAGCTCCAAAGCTTCACAGACAGCTCAACACACAGCTCCACACACAGCTCCACAGCTCCACACATAGCTCCACACACAGTTCCACAGCTCCACACACAGCTCCACAGCTCCACACACAGTTCCACAGCCCCACAGCTCCACAGCTCCACACACAGTTCCACAGCTCCACACCCAGCTCCTCAGTTCCACACACAGCTCCACAGTTCCCCCACACAGCTCCACACACAGCTCCACAGTTCCACACACAGCTCCACGGCTCCACAGCTCCACACACAGCTCCACAGTTCCACACACAGCTCCACAGTTACACACAGCAGCTCCAAAGCTTCACAGACAGCTCAACACAGCTCCACAGTTCCACACACAGCTCCACACACAGTTCCACAGCTCCACACACAGCTCCACAGCTCCACACATAGCTCCACACACAGTTCCACAGCTCCACACACAGCCCACACTCCACTAACAGCTCCACAGTTCCACACACAGCTCTACAGCTCCACACACAGCTCCACACACAGCTCCACAGCTTCACAGACAGCCCACACAGCTCCATAGTTCCACACACAGCTCCACAGTTCCCCTCACAGCTCCACAGCTCCACACACAGCTCCACAGTTCCACACAGCTCCACGGCTCCACACACAGCTCCACACCCAGCTCCTCAGTTCCACACACAGCTCCACAGCTCCACACAGCTCCACAGTTCCACACACAGCTCCACACACAGCTCCACAGCTCCACACACAGTTTCACAGCTCCACAAACAGTTTCACAGCTCCACACACAGTTCCACACACAGCTCCACAACAGCTCCACAGTTCCACACACAGCTCTACAGCTCCACACACAGCTCCACACACAGCTCCACACAGCTCCACAGCTTCACACACAGCTCAACACACAGCTCCACAGTTCCACACAGCTAGCTCCACAGCTTCACAGACAGCTCCACAGCTCCACAGTTCCCCTCTACACAGCTCCACAGCTCCACACACAGCTCCACACAGCTCCACACATAGCTCCACACAGCTCCACACACAGCTCCACAAACAGCTCCACACATAGCTCCACACATAGCTCCACACATAGCTCCACACACAGCTCCACACACAGCTCCACATAACTCCACACACAGCTCCACACATAGCTCCACACATAGCTCCACACATAGCTCCACACATAGCTCCACACACAGCTCCACACAGCTCCACACATAGCTCCACTCACAGCTCCACACATAGCTCCACACAGCTCCACACATAGCTCCACACACAGCTCCACACACAGCTCCACACATAGCTCCACTCACAGCTCCACACACAGCTCCACAGCTCCACACACAGCTCCACACCCAGCTCCTCAGTTCCACACACAGCTCCACAGTTCCCCACACAGCTCCACACACAGCTCCACACCCAGCTCCTCAGTTCCACACACAGCTCCACAGTTCCACACACAGCTCCACAGTTCCCCACACAGCTCCACAACTCCACACACAGCTCCACAATTCCACACACGGCTCCACGGCTCCACACACAGCTCCACACACAGCTCCACACACAGCTCCACACCCACCTCAGTTCCACACACAGCTCCACAGTTCCCCACACAGCTCCACAGCTCCGCACACAGCTCCACACACAGCTCCACACATAGCTCCACACACAGCTCCACACACAGCTCCACAAACAGCTCCACACACAGTTCCACAGCTCCACAAACAGCTCCACACACAGCTCCACACACAGCTCCACAAACAGCTCCACACATAGCTCCACACATAGCTCCACACATAGCTCCACACACAGCTCCATACATAGCTCCACACATAGCTCCACACACAGCTCCACACATAGCTCCACACATAGCTCCACACAGCTCCACACATAGCTCCACACAGCTCCACACACAGCTCCACACATAGCTCCACTCACAGCTCCACACACAGCTCCACAGCTCCACACACAGCTCCACACACCAGCTCCTCAGTTCCACACACAGCTCCACAGTTCCCCACACACAGCTCCACACACAGCTCCACAGTTCCACACAGCTCCACGGCTCCACAGCTCCACACACAGCTCCACAGTTCCACACAGCTCCACAGTTACACACAGCTCCACACACAGCTCCAAAGCTTCACAGACAGCTCAACACACAGCTCCACAGCTCCACACATAGCTCCACACACAGTTCCACAGCTCCACACACAGCTCCACAGCTCCACACATAGTTCCACAGCTCCACACATAGCTCCACAGCTCCACACACAGTTCCACAGCTCCACACCCAGCTCCTCAGTTCCACACACAGCTCCACAGTTCCCCACACAGCTCCACACACAGCTCCACAGTTCCACACACAGCTCCACGGCTCCACAGCTCCACACACAGCTCCACAGTTCCACACACAGCTCCACAGTTACACACAGCTCCACACACAGCTCCAAAGCTTCACAGACAGCTCAACACACAGCTCCACACACAGCTCCACAGCTCCACACATAGCTCCACACACAGTTCCACAGCTCCACACACAGCTCCACAGCTCCACACACAGTTCCACAGCTCCACACATAGCTCCACAGCTCCACACACAGTTCCACAGCTCCACACCCAGCTCCTCAGTTCCACACAGCTCCACAGTTCCCCACACAGCTCCACACACAGCTCCACAGTTCCACACACAGCTCCACGGCTCCACAGCTCCACACACAGCACCACAGTTCCACACACAGCTCCACAGTTACACACAGCTCCACACACAGCTCCAAAGTTTCACAGATAGCTCAACACACAGCTCCACACAGCCCACAGCTCCACACATAGCTCCACACACAGTTCCACAGCTCCACACAGCTCCACAGCTCCACACAGTTCCACAGCCCCACATAGCTCCACAGTGCTCCACACACACAGTTCCACAGCTCCACACCCAGCTCCTCAGTTCCACAGCTCCACAGTTCCCCACACAGCTCCACACAGCTCCACAGTTCCACACACAGCCCACTGCTCCACAGCTCCACACAGCTCCACAGTTCCACACACAGCTCCACAGTTACACACAGCTCCACACACAGCCCAAAGCTTCACAGACAGCTCAACACACAGCTCCACAGTTCCACACAGCTCCACACACAGTTCCACAGCTCCACACACAGCTCCACAGCTCCACATAGCTCCACACAGTTCCACAGCTCCACACACAGTTCCACATTTCCAAATACAGCTCCACAGCTCCATACCACAGCTCCACACACAGTTTCACAGCTCCAAAACAGCTTCACAGCTCCACACACAGTTCCACACAGCTCCACTAACAGCTCCACAGTTCCACACACAGCTCTGGTTGCTCCCACACCAGCTCCACAGCTCCACACACAGCTCCACACAGCCACAGACAGCTCCACACACAGCTCCACAGTAAGTTCCACACAGCTCCACAGTTCCCCACACAGCTCCACAGCTCCACACACAGCTCCACAGTTCCACACACAGCCCACGGTTCACACTACAGCTCCACACACAGCTCCACACCAGCTCCTCAGTTCCACACACAGCTCCACAGCTCCACACACAGCTCCACAGTTCCACACACAGCTCCACACACAGCTCCACACAGCTCCACACACAGCTCCACACACAGTTTCACAGCTCCACAAACAGTTTTACAGTTCCACACACAGTTCCACACACAGCTCCTTACTCTCCAATAGCTCCATAGTTCCACACACACAGCTCTACAGCTCCACACAGCTCCACACAGCTCCGCCACACAGCTCCACAGCTTCACACAGCTCAACACATAGCTCCATAGTTCCACACACATAGCTACACACAGCTCCACAGCTTCAGACAGCTCCACACAGCACCACAGTTCCCACACAGCCCACAGCTCCACACACAGCTCACACACAGCCCACATAGCTCCACACACAGCTCCACACACAGCTCCACAAACAGCTCCACATATAGTTCCACACATAGCTCCCACATAGCTCCACACACAGCTCCATACATAGCTCCACACATAACTCCACACACAGCTCCACACATAGCTCCCACACATAGCTCCACACACAGCTCCACACATAGCTCCACACACAGCTCCACACACAGCCCACATAGCTCCACTCAGCTCCATAGCTCCACTGACAGCTCCACACACAGCTCCACAAACAGCTCCACACAGTTCCAGCCCACAAACAGCTCCACATGCCAGCTCACACACAGTTCCAAACAGTCGGCCATCCACACAACAGCTCCACACAGCTCCACACACAGCTCCAAAACAGCTCCACACATTCCAGCTCCTGCCACAGCTCCGCCACACAGCTTCCACACATAGCTCCACACATTAGCTCCACACAACAAATAGCTCCACACACATAGTTCCAGAGCTCCACAAACAGCTCCACAAACAGCTCCACACATAGCTCCACACATAGTTTCCACACACACAGCTCCACAAACAGCTCCACACAGCTCCACACATAGCTCCACACAATTACAGCTCCACAAACAGCTCCACACACAGCTCCACACACAGCTCCACACATAGCTCCACACACAGCCCACACATCCACACACAGCCTTCCACAAACATAGTTCCACACACAGCTCCACACATAGCTCCACACAGCTCCACAAACAGCTCCACAGCTCCACACACAGCTCCACACACAGCTCCACAAACAGCTGCCTCCCCCACACATCCACAAACAGCTCCACACAGCTCCACACAGCTCCACACACAGCTCCACACACATAGTTCCACACACAGCTCCACACAT
>NW_026278669.1:0-5426 GCF_023373465.1 Oncorhynchus keta | reverse complement strand
TATACCCTACACCCTGTACCCTAAAGCCATCTATACTATACTCCCCTGTACCCTATACTATACACCCTGAACCCTACGCCTCCCTGTATCCTATACCCTGTACCCTATACACCCTGAACCCTATATACCCTACACCCTGTACCCTACTCCTGAACCCTATAATTCTACCCCTAAAATTCTATACCCTACTCCTGCACCCTGTACCCTACACCTGTACCCTACACCCTACTCCCTGTACCCAAAGCCACGCTACTTCAGCCTCCACTGACTTGCTCTCGGGTGAGCCACCTACACCCTACTCCCTGTACCCTATACTATACAATCCCATACCCTACACCCTATACCCTATACCCCACCTGTGCCCTACACCTGTACCCTATACCCTACTCCTGTACCCTCATACTATACACTCCTGAACCCTATACCCTACTCCCCTGTACCCTACACCCTACTCCCTGTACCCTATACCCTAAAGTCATCATCGCTACCAGCCTCCACCTCATCTGCTCTCGGGTGAGTAACCCACACCCTACTCCCTGTACCCTAAAGCCATCGCTTATACCATACACCCTGTACCCTGTACCCTGAGTACTTATGGCTACCCTGAACCCTATACCCTCAGCTCCCTGTACCCTAAAGCCATCAAGCTACCAGCCTCCACCTCATCTGCTCTAGGGTGAGTAACCCACACCCTACTCCTGTACCCTATACTATACACCCTGTACCCTACTCATTTACATTTACATTTAAGTCATTTAGCAGACGCTCTTATCCAGAGCGACTTACAAATTGGTGCATACACCTTATGACAACCAGTGAACAGCCACTTGCATCTAAATCTTGTTGGGGGGGAGAAGGGGGGTGAGAAGGATTACTTACCCTTACTTACCCTATCCTAGGTATTCCTTGAAGAGGTGGGGTTTCAGGTGTCTCCGGAAGGTGGTGATTGACTCCGCTGTCCTGGCGTCGTGAGGGAGTTTGTTCCACCATTGGGGGCCAGAGCAGCGAACAGTTTTGACTGGGCTGAGCGGGAACTGTACTTCCTCAGCATAGGGTACTCCTGTACCCTATGCCCTACTCCTGTGCCCTACACCCTACACCCTGTACCCTATACTCCTACTCCCTGTACCCTACTTCCCTGTACCCTATACTATACACCCTGAACCCTATAACTCTACACCTGTACCCTACACCCTACTCCCTGTACCCTAAAGCCATCGCTACCAGCCTCCACCTCATCTGCTTCGGGTGAGTAACATACACCCTACTCACTGTACCCTTATACCCTGTACCCTATACTATACACCCTGAACTCTATACTCCTACACCCTGTACCCTACACCCTACTCCTGTACCCTAAAGCCATCGCTACCAGCTTCCACCTCATCTGCTTCGGGTGAGTAACCTATACCCTACTCCTATAACCTATACCCTGTACCCTATACTATACACCCTGAACTCTATACCCTACTCCTGTACCTAAAGCCATCGCTACCAGCTCCACCTCCATCTGTACACTCGGTGAGTAACCTATACCCTACTCCCTGTAACCTATACCCTGTACCCTATACTATACACCCTGAACCCTATACCCTACTTCCCTGTACCCTAAAGCTATCGCTACCAGCCTCCACCTCTATCTTGTCTCGGGTGAGTAACCTATACCCTACTCCCTTGTAACTCTATGCTATACACCCTGAACCCTATAATTCCTACTCCTGTGCCCAAAGCTATCGCTACCAGCTCCACTCATCTGCTCTCTGGGTGGAGTAACTCATAGCCCTACTCCCTGTGCCCGCACCCTGTACCCCTACTCCTGTACCCTACACCTACTCCCTCGTACCCTAAAGCCATCGCTACCAGCCTCCACTCATCTGCTCTAGGGTGAGTAACCTATACCCTACTCCCTGTACCCTATACCCTACTCCTGTACCCTATACTATACACCCTGAACTCCTATACCCTACTCCCTGTACCCTATACTATACACCCTGAACCCTATACTCTACTCCCTGTACCCTCAAAGTACATCGCTACCAGCTTCCACCTCATCTGCTCTCGGTGGTGTAACCTACACCCTACCTCCCTGTACCCTATACCCTGTACCCTATACTATACACCCTGAACTCTATACCCTACTCCCTGTACCTCTATACTATACACCCTGTACTCCTGTAAGTCCATCACTCCAGCTTCCACTATCACCTGCTCTAGGCTTGACCTGTACCCTATACCCTACTCCTGTACCCTATACTATACACCCTATACCCTACACCCTGTACCCTATACCCTACACCCTGAACCCTATACCCTACCCCTGAACCCTATACCCTACACCCTGTACCCTAAGCATCGCTACCACCCTCCACCTCATACTGTACTACCCTGAATACCTATACCCTACTCCCTGTACCCTATACTATACACCCTGAACTCTATACCCTACTCCTGTACCCTATACCCTACTCCCTGTACCCTATACCCTACTCCCTGTACCCTATACTACACCCTGAACCCTACACCCTACTCCTGTACCCTATACTATACACCCTATAACCCTACTCCTGTACCCTATACCTACACCCTGAACTCTATACCCTACACCCTGTACCCTATACCCTACTTCCCTGTACCCTATATCCTACTACCTACCCCATCCCTGTACCCTATACCCTACTCCTGTACCCTATAACCTTACTATACTACCCTGTACCCTATACTATACACCCTGTACCCTATACCCTACACCCTGTACCCTATACTATACACCCTGTACCCTATACTCATACACCCTGAACCTATACCCTACCCCTGTACCCTATACCCTACTACACCCTGTACCCTATACCTTACTCCCTGTACCCTATACTATACACCCTGTACCCTATACTATACACCCTGTACCCTATACTCTACTCCCTGTACCCTATACTATACACCCTGTACCCTATACCCTACACCCTGTACCCTATACCCTACACCCTGTACCAAAGCCATCGTATACCAGCCTCCACCTATCTGCTCTCGGTGAGTAACCTATACCCTACTCCCTGTACCCTATACTATACACCCTGTACCCTATACTCTACACCCTGTACCCTATACTATACACCCTGTAAACCCTATACTATATACACCCTGTACCCTATACCCTACTCCTGTACCCTAAAGCCATCGCTACCAGCCTCCACCTCATCTGCTCTGGTGAGTAACCTATACCCTACTCCCTATACCCTACACCCTACTCCCTACACACCCTGAACCCTATACCCTACACCCTACTCCCTGTACCCTATACTATACACCCTGAACCCTATACCCTACACCCTGTAACATCCTATAACTCTTACTCCCTGTACCCTATACCCTACTCCCTATACCCTAAACTATACACCCTGTACCCTATACCCTACTCCCTGTACCCTACTCCCTGTACCCTATACTATACACCCTGTACCCTATACTATACACCCTGTACCCTACACCCTACTCCCTGTACCCTATACCCTGTACCCTATACTATACACCCTGAACCCTATACCCTACTCCCTACACCCTACTCCCTGTACCCTATACTATACACCCTGAACCCTATACCCTACTCCCTGTACCCTAAACCCTTTACCCTATACTATACACCCTGAACCCTATACCCTACTCCCTGTACCCTACACCCTGTACCCTATACTATACACCCTGAACTCTACACCCTGTACCCTATACTATACACCCTGTACCCTATACTATACACCCTGAACTCTATACCCTACCCCTGTACCCTATACTATACACCCTGTACCCTATACTATACACCCTGAACCCTACACCCTACTCCCTGTACCCTACACCCTGTACCCTATACTATACACCCTGAACTCTATACCCTACTCCCTGTACCCTATACTATACACCCTGTACCCTATACTATACACCCTGAACTCTATACCCTACTCCCTGTACCCTACACCCTGTACCCTATACTATACACCCTGAACTCTACACCCTGTACCCTATACTATACACCCTGAACTCTATACCCCTACTCCCTGTACCCTATACTATACACCCTGTACCCTATACTATACACCCTGAACCCTACACCCTACTCCCTGTACCCTACACCCTGTACCCTATACTATACACCCTGAACTCCTATACCCTACTCCCTGTACCCTATACTATACACCCTGTACCCTATACTATACACCCTGAACTCTATACCCTACTCCTGTACCCTACACCCCTGTACCCTATACTATACACCCTGAACTCTACACCCTGTACCCTATACTATACACCCTGTAACTCCTATACTATACACCCTGAACTCTATACCCTACACCCTGTACCCTATACTATACACCCTGAACCTCTACACCCTGTACCCTATACTATACACCCTGTACCCTATACTATACACCCTGAACTCTATACCCTACTCCCTGTACCCTATACTATACACCCTGTACCCTACACCCTACTCCCTGTACCCTATACTATACACCCTGAACCCTATACCCTACTCCCTGTACCCTATACTATACTCCCTGTACCCTACACCCTACTCCCTGTACCCTATACTATACACCCTGAACCCTATACCCTACACCCTGTACCCTAAAGCCATCGCTATACTATACACCCTGAACCCTACACCCTACTCCTGTACCCTACACCCTGTACCCTATACTATACACCCTGAACTCTATACCCTACTCCTGTACCCTATACTATACACCCTGTACCCTATACTATACACCCTGAACTCTATACCCTACTCCCTGTACCCTACACCCTGTACCCTATACTATACACCCTGAACTCTACACCCTGTACCCTATACTATACACCCTGAACTCTATACCCTACTCCCTGTACCCTATACTATACACCCTGTACCCTATACTATACACCCTGAACCCTACACCCTACTCCCTGTACCCTACACCCTGTACCCTATACTATACACCCTGAACTCTATACCCTACTCCCTGTACCCTATACTATACACCCTGTACCCTATACTATACACCCT
The DNA here is from genome assembly GCF_023373465.1 of Oncorhynchus keta. Taxonomy (NCBI): domain Eukaryota; kingdom Metazoa; phylum Chordata; class Actinopteri; order Salmoniformes; family Salmonidae; genus Oncorhynchus; species Oncorhynchus keta. Next base: position 391 of record NW_026278669.1, on the reverse strand, counting down.
GAACTCTATACCCTACTCCTGTACCCTACACCCTGTACCCTATACTATACACCCTGAACTCTACACCCTGTACCCTATACTATACTACCCTGTACACCTATACTATACACCCTGAACTCTATACCCTACATCCCTGTACCCTATACTATACACCCTGAACTCTACACCCTGTACCCTATACTATACACCCTGTACCCTATACTATACACCCTGAACTCTATACCCTACTCCCTGTACCCTATACTATACACCCTAAGTACCCTATACCCTACACCCTACTCCCTGTACCCTATACTATACACCCTGAACCCTATACCCTACACTCCTGTACCCTATACTATACACCCTGTACCCTATACCCTACTACCCTGTACCCTATACTATACACCTG
>NW_026278668.1:15000-46503 GCF_023373465.1 Oncorhynchus keta | reverse complement strand
CTGTCTCTCTTTATCTCTCTCTCTCTCGCTCTCTCTGTCATAGGCTACCGGTCTCTTTACTTTCAAGCATAGTTGGCTTTTGACTGAGCGATGTACAAAGGGTAGTCTAATATTTGTTTTGTAACAGGAATAAAACAGTCCTGTCAGAAAGGAGTAAAGTAAGCATTATCCTGTTAGTCCTGTTGTTTATGAAGCGTGTGAAGCAGTAACATTTGATTTGATTTGATTTGCAATATGATTATGATTTAGGCCTATGTAATGGACGTAAACTAAATCTATATCAATAACATTTGATTTGATTTGCAATATGATTATGATTTAGGCCTATGTAATGGACGTAAACTAAATCTATATCAATAACATTTGATTTGATTTGCAATATGATTATGATTTAGGCCTATGTAATGGGACGTAAACTAAATCTATATCAGGTGACGTGCTGCTATGTGATCTTCTTACCAACGGTAAATGCATCTGTTTTATCATTAGTTCTACGTTTCAACTGTTTTGTATTAGCCATAATTATTATTCCTGTGTATCAAAGAACTCTGTTTCCACCCAAAATAACAATATCTGCGTGCAGTACAGTTGATCAACCACTAGGAGGTGTGCGTTCGCATGGTCTTAGATTAGCATGGAGGTACACGCACTTTCCCGCCAAGTTGAAAATACTAACCTTTTCGAGAAAACTGTCGGACTGAAGGTTTGTGCTCACGCACCTTTGATAAATGAGGTCCTTCCTGGTGTGAATAAGATGGTTGTAGTGTGTGGAGACACCCTCACTAAACATGGAGTCTGTTAGTGCTGAAACTATGGACCAGTCTATTAGTGCTGAAACTATAGACCAGTCTGTTAGTGCTGAAACTATAGACCAGTCTGTTAGTGCTGAAACTATAGACCAGTCTGTTAGTGCTGAAACTATGGACCAGTCTATTAGTGCTGAAACTATGGACCAGTCTGTTAGTGCTGAAACTATGGACCAGTCTATTAGTGCTGAAACTATAGACCAGTCTGTTAGTGCTGAAACTATGGACCAGTCTGTTAGTGCTGAAACTATAGACCAGTCTGTTAGTGCTGAAACTATAGACCAGTCTGTTAGTGCTGAAACTCTGGACCAGTCTATTAGTGCTGAAACTATGGACCAGTCTGTTAGTGCTGAAACTATAGACCAGTCTGTTAGTGCTGAAACTATGGACCAGTCTGTTAGTGCTGAAACTATAGACCAGTCTGTTAGTGCTGAAACTATAGACCAGTCTATTAGTGCTGAAACTATAGACCAGTCTATTAGTGCTGAAACTATAGACCAGTCTGTTAGTGCTGAAACTCTGGACCAGTCTGTTAGTGCTGAAACTATAGACCAGTCTGTTAGTGCTGAAACTATAGACCAGTCTATTAGTGCTGAAACTCATGGACCAGTCTGTTAGTGCTGAAACTATGGACCAGTCTGTTAGTGCTGAAACTATAGACCAGTCTGTTAGTGCTGAAACTACAGACCAGTCTATTAGTGCTGAAACTATAGACCAGTCTGTTAGTGCTGAAACTCTGGACCAGTCTGTTAGTGCTGAAACTATAGACCAGTCTATTAGTGCTGAAACTATGGACCTGTCTATTAGTGCTGAAACTATAGACCAGTCTGTTAGTGCTGAAACTCTGGACCAGTCTGTTAGTGCTGAAACTATAGACCAGTCTGTTAGTGCTGAAACTATAGACCAGTCTATTAGTGCTGAAACAGACCAGTCTGTTAGTGCTGAAACTATAGACCAGTCTGTTAGTGCTGAAACTATAGACCAGTCTATTAGTGCTGAAACTATAGACCAGTCTGTTAGTGCTGAAACTATGGACCAGTCTATTAGTGCTGAAACTATAGACCAGTCTATTAGTGCTGAAACTATGGACCAGTCTATTAGTGCTGAAACTATGGACCAGTCTATTAGTGCTGAAACTATAGACCAGTCTATTAGTGCTGAAACTATAGACCAGTCTATTAGTGCTGAAACTATAGACCAGTCTGTTAGTGCTGAAACTATAGACCAGTCTATTAGTGCTGAAACTATAGACCAGTCTGTTAGTGCTGAAACTATAGACCAGTCTGTTAGTGCTGAAACTATGGACCAGTCTATTAGTGCTGAAACAGACCAGTCTGTTAGTGCTGAAACTATAGACCAGTCTGTTAGTGCTGAAACTATAGACCAGTCTGTTAGTGCTGAAACTATAGACCAGTCTATTAGTGCTGAAACAGACCAGTCTATTAGTGCTGAAACTATGGACCAGTCTGTTAGTGCTGAAACTATAGACCAGTCTGTTAGTGCTGAAACTATGGACCAGTCTGTTAGTGCTGAAACTATAGACCAGTCTGTTAGTGCTGAAACTATAGACCAGTCTGTTAGTGCTGAAACTATAGACCAGTCTGTTAGTGCTGAAACAGACCAGTCTATTAGTGCTGAAACTATGGACCAGTCTGTTAGTGCTGAAACTATGGACCAGTCTGTTAGTGCTGAAACTATAGACCTGTCTGTTAGTGCTGAAACAGACCAGTCTGTTAGTGCTGAAACTATAGACCAGTCTATTAGTGCTGAAACAGACCAGTCTGTTAGTGCTGAAACTATAGACCAGTCTGTTAGTGCTGAAACTATAGACCAGTCTGTTAGTGCTGAAACTATAGACCAGTCTGTTAGTGCTGAAACTATGGACCAGTCTGTTAGTGCTGAAACTATAGACCAGTCTGTTAGTGCTGAAACTATAGACCAGTCTGTTAGTGCTGAAACTATAGACCAGTCTGTTAGTGCTGAAACTATAGACCAGTCTATTAGTGCTGAAACAGACCAGTCTGTTAGTGCTGAAACTATAGACCAGTCTGTTAGTGCTGAAACTATAGACCAGTCTGTTAGTGCTGAAACTATAGACCAGTCTATTGAGTGCTGAAACAGACCAGTCTGTTAGTGCTGAAACTATAGACCAGTCTGTTAGTGCTGAAACTATAGACCAGTCTATTAGTGCTGAAACTATAGACCAGTCTGTTAGTGCTGAAACTATGGACCAGTCTATTAGTGCTGAAACTATAGACCAGTCTATTAGTGCTGAAACTATGGACCAGTCTATTAGTGCTGAAACTATGGACCAGTCTCAGTTAGTGCTGAAACAGGACAGTCTGATTAGTGCTGAAACTATAGACCAGTCTGTTAGTGCTGAAACTATAGACCAGTCTATTAGTGCTGAAACTATAGACCAGTCTGTTAGTGCTGAAACTATAGACCAGTCTGTTAGTGCTGAAACTATGGACCAGTCTATTAGTGCTGAAACAGACCAGTCTGTTAGTGCTGAAACTATAGACCAGTCTGTTAGTGCTGAAACTATAGACCAGTCTGTTAGTGCTGAAACTATGGACCAGTCTATTAGTGCTGAAACAGACCAGTCTATTAGTGCTGAAACTATGGACCAGTCTGTTAGTGCTGAAACTATAGACCAGTCTGTTAGTGCTGAAACTATGGACCAGTCTGTTAGTGCTGAAACTATAGACCAGTCTGTTAGTGCTGAAACTATAGACCAGTCTGTTAGTGCTGAAACTATAGACCAGTCTGTTAGTGCTGAAACAGACCAGTCTATTAGTGCTGAAACTATGGACCAGTCTGTTAGTGCTGAAACTATGGACCAGTCTGTTAGTGCTGAAACTATAGACCTGTCTGTTAGTGCTGAAACTATGACCAGTCTGTTAGTGCTGAAACTATAGACCAGTCTATTAGTGCTGAAACAGACCAGTCTGTTAGTGCTGAAACTATAGACCAGTCTGTTAGTGCTGAAACTATAGACCAGTCTGTTAGTGCTGAAACTATAGACCAGTCTATTAGTGCTGAAACTATAGACCAGTCTGTTAGTGCTGAAACTATAGACCAGTCTGTTAGTGCTGAAACTATGGACCAGTCTATTAGTGCTGAAACAGACCAGTCTGTTAGTGCTGAAACTATAGACCAGTCTGTTAGTGCTGAAACTATAGACCAGTCTGTTAGTGCTGAAACTATAGACCAGTCTATTAGTGCTGAAACTATGACCAGTCTATTAGTGCTGAAACTATGGACCAGTCTGTTAGTGCTGAAACTATAGACCAGTCTGTTAGTGCTGAAACTATGGACCAGTCTGTTAGTGCTGAAACTATAGACCAGTCTGTTAGTGCTGAAACTATAGACCAGTCTGTTAGTGCTGAAACTATAGACCAGTCTGTTAGTGCTGAAACTAGACCAGTCTATTAGTGCTGAAACTATGGACCAGTCTGTTAGTGCTGAAACTATGGACCAGTCTGTTAGTGCTGAAACTATAGACCTGTCTGTTAGTGCTGAAACAGACCAGTCTGTTAGTGCTGAAACTATAGACCAGTCTATTAGTGCTGAAACTATGGACCAGTCTGTTAGTGCTGAAACTATAGACCAGTCTGTTAGTGCTGAAACTATAGACCAGTCTGTTAGTGCTGAAACTATAGACCAGTCTGTTAGTGCTGAAACTATAGACCAGTCTGTTAGTGCTGAAACTATAGACCAGTCTGTTAGTGCTGAAACTATAGACCAGTCTGTTAGTGCTGAAACTATAGACCAGTCTGTTAGTGCTGAAACTATGGACCAGTCTGTTAGTGCTGAAACTATAGACCAGTCTGTTAGTGCTGAAACTATAGACCAGTCTGTTAGTGCTGAAACTATAGACCAGTCTGTTAGTGCTGAAACTATAGACCAGTCTGTTAGTGCTGAAACTATAGACCAGTCTGTTAGTGCTGAAACAGACCAGTCTATTAGTGCTGAAACTATAGACCAGTCTATTAGTGCTGAAACTATAGACCAGTCTGTTAGTGCTGAAACTATAGACCAGTCTATTAGTGCTGAAACAGACCAGTCTGTTAGTGCTGAAACTCTGGACCAGTCTGTTAGTGCTGAAACTCTGGACCAGTCTATTAGTGCTGAAACTATAGACCAGTCTGTTAGTGCTGAAACTATAGACCAGTCTGTTAGTGCTGAAACTATAGACCACAGAGAGCTGTACCACAGAGAGCTGTACCACTAGGCTGTAGACAGAGAGCTGTACCACTAGGCTGTAGACAGAGAGCTGTACCACTAGGCTGTAGACAGAGAGCTGTACCACAGAGAGCTGTACCACAGAGAGCTGTACCACAGAGAGCTGTACCACTAGGCTGTAGACAGAGAGCTGTACCACAGAGAGCTGTACCACAGAGAGCTGTACCACTAGGCTGTAGACAGAGAGCTGTACCACAGAGAGCTGTACCACAGAGAGCTGTACCACTAGGCTGAAGACAGAGAGCTGTACCACAGAGAGCTGTACCACTAGGCTGTAGACAGAGAGCTGTACCACAGAGAGCTGTACCACAGAGAGCTGTACCACTAGGCTGAAGACAGAGAGCTGTACCACAGAGAGTGGTGGTCCTTCTGTAGCTCAGTTGGTAGAGCATGGCGCTTGTAATGCCAGAGTAGTGGGTTCGATTCCCGGGACCACCCATCGTAGAATGTATGCACACATGACTGACTGTAAGTCAGCTTTGGATAAAAGCGTCTGCTAGGCTGTACCACAGAGAGCTGTACCACTAGGCTGTAGACAGAGGGCTGTACCACAGAGAGCTGTACCACTAGGCTGTAGACAGAGAGCTGTACCACAGAGAGCTGTACCACAGAGAGCTGTACCACAGAGAGCTGTACCACTAGGCTGTAGACAGAGAGCTGTACCACAGAGAGCTGTACCACTAGGCTGTAGACAGAGAGCTGTACCACAGAGAGCTGTACCACAGAGAGCTGTACCACTAGGCTGTAGACAGAGAGCTGTACCACTAGGCTGTAGACAGAGAGCTGTACCACAGAGAGCTGTACCACTAGGCTGTAGACAGAGAGCTGTACCACAGAGAGCTGTACCACAGAGAGCTGTACCACTAGGCTGTAGACAGAGAGTTGTACCACAGAGAGCTGTACCACTAGGCTGTAGACAGAGAGCTGTACCACTAGGCTGTAGACAGAGAGCTGTACCACAGAGAGCTGTACCACTAGGCTGTAGACAGAGAGCTGTACCACTAGGCTGTAGACAGAGAGCTGTACCACTAGAGAGCTGTACCACAGAGAGCTGTACCACTAGGCTGAAGACAGAGAGCTGTACCACAGAGAGCTGTACCACTAGGCTGTAGACAGAGAGCTGTACCACAGAGAGCTGTACCACAGAGAGCTGTACCACTAGGCTGTAGACAGAGAGCTGTACCACTAGGCTGTAGACAGAGAGCTGTACCACTAGGCTGTAGACAGAGAGCTGTACCACTAGGCTGTAGACAGAGAGCTGTAGCACTAGGCTGTAGACAGAGCTGTAACAGAGGCTGTACGAGGGGAGAAGGAGGTAGAGGGAGGAAGTAGAGTGAACAAGGGGAGAAGGAGGTAGAGTGAACAAGGGGAGAAGGAGGTAGAGTGAACGAGGGAAGAAGGAGGTAGAGTGAACGAGGGAAGAAGGAGGTAGAGTGAACGAGGGAAGAAGGAGGTAGAGTGAATGAGGGGAGAAGGAGGTAGAGTGAACGAGGGAGAGGAGGTAGAGTGAACGAGGGGAGGAGGAGGTAGAGTGAACGAGGGAAGAAGGAGGTAGAGTGAACGAGGGAAGAAGGAGGTAGAGTGAACGAGGGAAGAAGGAGGTAGAGTGAACGAGGGAAGAAGGAGGTAGAGTGAACGAGGGAAGAAGGAGGTAGAGTGAACGAGGGAAGAAGGAGGTAGAGTGAACGAGGGAAGAAGGAGGTAGAGTGAACGAGGGAAGAAGGAGGTAGAGTGAACGAGGAAGAAGGAGGTAGAGTGAACGAGGGAAGAAGGAGGTAGAGTGAACGAGGGAAGAAGGAGGTAGAGTGAACGAGGGAAGAAGGAGGTAGAGTGAACGAGGGAAGAAGGAGGTAGAGTGAGCGAGGGAAGAAGGAGGTAGAGTGAACGAGGGAAGAAGGAGGTAGAGTGAACGAGGGGAGAAGGAGGTAGAGTGAACGAGGAGAAGGAGGTAGAGTGAACGAGGGAAGAAGGAGGTAGAGTGAACGAGGGAAGAAGGAGGTAGAGTGAACGAGGGAAGAAAGGAGGTAGAGTGAACGAGGGAAGAAGGAGGTAGAGTGAACGAGGGGAGGAGGTGGTAGAGAGAAGGAGGTAGAGTGAACGAGGGAAGAAGGAGGTAGAGTGAACGAGGGAAGAAGGAGGTAGAGTGAACGAGGGGAGGAGGAGGTGAGAGAGAAGGAGGTAGAGTGAACGAGGGAAGAAGGAGGTAGAGTGAACGAGGGAAGAAGGAGGTAGAGTGAACGAGGGAAGAAGGAGGTAGAGTGAACGAGGGGAGAAGGAGGTAGAGTGAACGAGGGGAGAAGGAGGTAGAGTGAACGAGGGAAGAAGGAGGTAGAGTGAACGAGGGGAGAAGGAGGTAGAGTGAACGAGGGAAGAAGGAGGTAGAGTGAACGAGGGGAGAAGGAGGTAGAGTGAACGAGGGAAGAAGGAGGTAGAGTGAACGAGGGGAGAAGGAGGTAGAGTGAACGAGGGAAGAAGGAGGTAGAGTGAACGAGGGAAGAAGGAGGTAGAGTGAACGAGGGGAGAAGGAGGTAGAGTGAACGAGGGGAGAAGGAGGTAGAGTGAACGAGGGAAGAAGGAGGTAGAGTGAACGAGGGAAGAAGGAGGTAGAGTGAACGAGGGGAGAAGGAGGTAGAGTGAACGAGGGAAGAAGGAGGTAGAGTGAACGAGGGAGGAGGAGGTAGAGAGGAGGTAGAGTGAACGAGGGAAGAAGGAGGTAGAGTGAACGAGGGAAGAAGGAGGTAGAGTGAACGAGGAAGAAGGAGGTAGAGAGAAGGAGGTAGAGTGAACGAGGGAAGAAGGAGGTAGAGTGAACGAGTGGAGAAGGAGGTAGAGTGAACGAGGGGAGGAAGGAGGTAGAGTGAACGAGGGAAGAAGGAGGTAGAGTGAACGAGGGAAGAAGGAGGTAGAGTGAACGAGGGAAGAAGGAGGTAGAGTGAACGAGGAAGAAGGAGGTAGAGTGAACGAGGGAGAAGGAGGTAGAGTGAACGAGGGAAGAAGGAGGTAGAGTGAACGAGGGAAGAAGGAGGTAGAGTGAACGAGGAAGAAGGAGGTAGAGTGAACGAGGGAAGAAGGAGGTAGAGTGAACGAGGGAAGAAGGAGGTAGAGTGAACGAGGGAAGAAGGAGGTAGAGTGAACGAGGGAAGAAGGAGGTAGAGTGAACGAGGGAGGAGGAGGTAGAGTGAACGAGGAGGAGGAGGTAGAGTGAACGAGGAGGAGGAGGTAGAGAGGAGGTAGAGTGAACGAGGGAAGAAGGAGGTAGAGTGAACGAGGGAAGAAGGAGGTAGAGTGAACGAGGGAAGAAGGAGGTAGAGAGAAGGAGGTAGAGTGAACGAGGGAAGAAGGAGGTAGAGTGAAGCGAGTGGAGAAGGAGGTAGAGTGAACGAGGGGAGGAGGAGGTAGAGTGAACGAGGGAAGGAGGAGGTAGAGTGAACGAGGGAAGGAGGTAGAGTGAACGAGGGGAGAAGGAGGTAGAGTTAACGAGGGAAGAAGGAGGTAGAGTGAACGAGGGAAGAAGGAGGTAGAGTGAACGAGGGAAGAAGGAGGTAGAGTGAACGAGGGAAGAAGGAGGTAGAGTGATGTTTGAGGAACCTCCCACTCTCTCTCCTCCACTGTGTGTTTCTGCAGTTCTACAGTCTCTATGTCCTCCCTCTCATTTAGCCAGTGGTTTCCCTCTCTCACTCTCTCTCTCAATCTCCCTCCGTCTTTCTCTCTCTATCGAACCCTCCCTCCTTCCCTTGACTGCCCCCTCCTCCAACTCTATCTCTTCACCCCTGTCCTTCTGTCGTCATCCATCATATTATCCAGCACCACTCACCCACATTGTAATTGATGGGATATTCCACTATAACACAACTCCTATGATATCTCTTGAATATGCAGTTTGGAATGTGTCACTAATTGTTGCCGCGAGCTGTTGTGTTCCCCTCACACCCTCCGTCTCATTCCCCTCCATCCCTCCATCCTCCCTTCAAACCTGCATGACCAGCACCAGATGAACAGTCCCTGGGTTGAGGAGCCAGCACCAGAAGAACAGTCACTGGGCTGAGGAGCCAGCACCAGAAGACACATACACTAGGCTGAGGAGCTAGCACCAGAAGACACATACACTAGGCTGAGGAGCCAGCACCAGAAGAACAGTCACTGGGCTGAGGAGCCAGCACCAGAAGAACAGTCACTGGGCTGAGGAGCCAGCACCAGAAGAACAGTCCCTGGGCTGAGGAGCCAGCACCACAAGAACAGTCACTGGGCTTAGGAGCCAGCACCAGAAGACACATACACTGGGCTGAGGAGCCAGCACCAGAAGAACAGTCACTGGGCTGAGGAGCCAGCACCAGAAGAACAGTCACTGGGCTGAGGGGCCAGCACCAGAAGAACAGTCCCTGGGCTGAGGAGCCAACACCAGATGAACAGTCCCTGGGCTGAGGAGCCAGTACCAGATAGACAGTCCCTGGGCTGAGCCAGTATACCACAAGAACAGTCACTGGGCTGAGGAGCCCAGCCAGAAGAGCAGTCCCAGGGCTGAGGGCCAACACCAGATGAACAGTCCCTGGGCTGAGAGCCCAGTACCACAAGAACTGTCACTGGGCTGAGGAGCCAACATCAGAATAATAGTTACTGACTCTTTAAGCCTCATTAGCGATGCTATGCATGCTACTCATGTCAGGACTTAGGGAGCGGGCCTCGGCCGTTCAGCCTTGAGAAAGAAGGGGTTATGTGAGGTGGTTTGACTCCCAAATAGAAACCTGTTGACTGACTCTCTCTCTCTCTCTCTCTCTCTCTCTCTCTCTCTCTCTCTCTCTCTCTCTCACTCTTTCCCTCTCTCTCCTCTCTCTCTCTCTCTCTCCTCTCTCTCTTTCTCTCCCCCTCCCTCTCTCTCCTCTCTCTCTCTCTCTCTCTCTCTCTCTCTCTCTCTCTTTCTCCCACTTCCTCTCTCTCTCTCTCTCTCTCTCTCTCTCTCTCTCTCTCTCTCTCTCTCTCTCTCTCTCTCTCTCTCTCTCTCTCTCTCTCTCTCTCTCTCTCTCTCTCTCACTCTCTCTCTCTCTCTCTCTCTCTCTCTCTCACTCTCTCTCTCTCTCTCTCTCTCTCTCTCTCTCTCCTCTCTCTCTCTCTCTCTCTCTCTCCTCTCTCTCTCTCTCTCTCTCTCTCTCTCTCTCTCTCTCTCTCTCTCTCTCTCTGTCTCCTCTCTCATATCTCCCTCTATAAATTCTATTCCAATTGACTTTATTGACATGGCAAGTTCATTATTAATGAGAACAACTCCACATTAAACTCTCTCTCTCAGTATCTCATGATCTGAGAATATAAAAATCCTTATCTCTCCCCCTCCCTCTGACCTGGTAGTGGATAACATCTCTCTCTCTCTCTGACTCTCTAGTGACCAAACTGACTCTCAAATAATCTCTCTCTAGTGGACCTCTGTCTCCTTACTGACTCTTAACAACAATGCAATTAATGACTTTATTGACATGTCAACATCATTAAACTTACATTGCCAAAGTAGTACCAGTGTCAAATGATAAAGACACATATTTAGTACCAGTGTCAGCATGACTATAAGACATATGACCTGGTAGTGGACCAGTGTCAACATGACTGAGAAGACACATGATGGTAGTGGACCATTTATATGACTAAAGAAATGACCTGGTAGTAGACCAGTGTCAACATGACTGAAAACACATGACCTGGTAGTGGACCATGTGATGACTGAACAACACATGACCTGGTAGTGGACCAGTGTCAACATGACTGAAACACATGACCTGGTAGTAGACCAGTGTCAACATGACTGAGAAGACACATGACCTGGTAGTGGACCAGTGTCAACATGACTGAGAAGACACATGACCTGGTAGTGGACCAGTGTCAACATGACTGAGAAGACACATGACCTGGTAGTGGACCAGTGTCAACATGACTGAGAAGACACATGACCTGGTAGTGGACCAGTGTCAACATGACTGAGAAGACACATGACCTGGTAGTGGACCAGTGTCAACATGACTGAGAAGACACATGACCTGGTAGTGGACCAGTGTCAACATGACTGAGAAGACACATGACCTGGTAGTAGACCAGTGTCAACATGACTGAGAAGACACATGACCTGGTAGTAGACCAGTGTCAACATGACTGAGAAGACACATGACCTGGTAGTAGACCAGTGTCAACATGACTGAGAAGACACATGACCTGGTAGTAGACCAGTGTCAACATGACTGAGAAGACACATGACCTGGTAGTGGACCAGTGTCAACATGACTGAGAAGACACATGACCTGGTAGTAGACCAGTGTCAACATGACTGAGAAGACACATGACCTGGTAGTGGACCAGTGTCAACATGACTGAGAAGACACATGACCTGGTAGTGGACCAGTGTCAACATGACTGAGAAGACACATTACCTGGTAGTGGACCCGTGTCAACATGACTGAGAAGACACATGACCTGGTAGTGGACCAGTGTCAACATGACTGAGAAGACACATGACCTGGTAGTAGACCAGTGTCAACATGACTGAGAAGACACATGACCTGGTAGTAGACCAGTGTCAACATGACTGAGAAGACACATGACCTGGTAGTGGACCAGTGTCAACATGACTGAGAAGACACATGACCTGGTAGTGGACCAGTGTCAACATGACTGAGAAGACACATGACCTGGTAGTGGACCAGTGTCAACATGACTGAGAAGACACATGACCTGGTAGTAGACCAGTGTCAACATGACTGAGAAGACACATGACCTGGTAGTAGACCAGTGTCAACATGACTGAGAAGACACATGACCTGGTAGTGGACCAGTGTCAACATGACTGAGAAGACACATGACCTGGTAGTGGACCAGTGTCAACATGACTGAGAAGACACATGACCTGGTATGAAAGACAAAACAAAACCAGATGGGAAATATTATCAACATTACTTTTCACTTTTCACTGGCTGTCCCTCAGGTTCTGGCAGGAAGACACATATTTGGCTGCCAAAACTGCACATTTTGGCTTTTCACCCAATAAATATTAGATTTTTTCTTCATCTTTTATAGTTTCAAATTCTTTGTATTGAATTATAATTTGGGAAAGAAATATTCTCTTAGGTCTGAGTATTTGTCACAGTGTACTTGGAAATGCAGCTTTGTCTCTACCTCTCCCTGGAGCAGAGTGAGCACAGCCTGTCCTCTCTGGGCAGCCAGGTTTGTCTGTGACGACCGGTCTCAATAGCCAGACTGTCCTCTCTGGGCAGCCAGGTTTGTCTGTGACGACCGGTCTCTATAGCCAGACTGTCCTCTCTGGGCAGCCAGGTTTGTCTGTGACGACCGGTCTCTATAGCCAGACTGTCCTCTCTGGGCAGCCAGGTTTGTCTGTGACGACCGGTCTCTATAGCCAGACTGTCTCACTGGGCAGCCAGGTCTGTACCACCGGTCTCTATAGCCAGATGTTTTGGGCAGCCAGGTCAGTTTTCTATCAATCACTGAGTGGTCAGATCTCTCTCCACAGTGGTCTCTCTCCCCTGTCTCTCTCTCTGTCTCTCTCTCTCTCTGTGAGCTAGTGCCCCAGGCAACATTGTGGAACGCACAAGGAGAATATAGTCCACATCCCATCCAGGTAGTGTTCAGATTGTCATTCCAGACTAGTGGGAGTGAGAATGCGGCCCAAATTGCACCCTATTCCCTACATAGTGCACTACGTTTGACCAGACCCCAATGGGCCCTGTAACGCAATCACTGTCAGCTCATCTGGGCCCTGTAACACAATCACTGTCAGCTCATCTGGGCCCTGTAACACAGTCACTGTCAGATAATCTGGGCCCTGTAACGCAATCACTGTCAGATAATCTGGGCCATGTAACACAATCACTGTCAGCTCATCTGGGCCCTGTAACACAATCACTGTCAGCTCATCTGGGCCCTGTAACACAGTCACTGTCAGATAATCTGGGCCCTGTAACGCAATCACTGTCAGATAATCTGGGCCATGTAACACAATCACTGTCAGCTCATCTGGGCCCTGTAACACAATCACTGTCAGCTCATCTGGGCCCTGTAACACAGTCACTGTCAGCTCATCTGGGCCCTGTAACGCATTCACTGTCAGCTCATCTGGGCCCTGTAACACAATCACTGTCAGCTCATCTGGGCCCTGTAACACAATCACTGTCAGCTCATCTGGGCCCTGTAACACAATCACTGTCAGCTCATCTGGGCCCTGTAACACAATCACTGTCAGCTCATCTGGGCCCAGGTAGAGATGAGTAAATACAACTTGTGGAGTGAGGCACTGAAATAATGTGTTGCGCTGTCGTCAATGTAATTAGATGTTTCTCTGGAGTTAATCAAATTAAATGTTTGGCTCAAGTGAATTTATACCTGAATCATCTTCAGGGAGAGAGGGAGGAGGGGATAGGTTGAGAGAGGGATGGATGGATGAGCAGGGAGAGAGGGAGGAGAGAGGATGGGAGGTGAGAGAGGATGGATGTATGAGCAGGGAGACAGGGTAGAGATGGGGATGGATGGAGGTGGAGAGAGGGATGTATGTATGAGCAGAGAGACAGGGTAGAGATAGGGATGGATGGAGGTGGAGAGAGGGATGTATGTATGAGCAGGGAGACGGGGTAGAGATAGGGATGGATGGAGGTGGAGAGAGGGATGTATGTATGAGCAGAGAGACAGGGTAGAGATAGGGATGGATGGAGGTGGAGAGAGGGATGTATGTATGAGCAGGGAGACGGGGTAGAGATAGGGATGGATGGAGGTGGAGAGAGGGATGTATGTATGAGCAGGGAGACAGGGTAGAGATAGGGGATGGATGGAGGTGGAGAGAGGGATGTATGTATGAGCAGAGAGACAGGGTAGAGATAGGGATGGATGGAGGTGGAGAGAGGGATGTATGTATGAGCAGAGAGACAGGGTAGAGATAGGGATGGATGGAGGTGGAGAGAGGGATGTATGTATGAGCAGGGAGACAGGGTAGAGATAGGGATGGATGGAGGTGGAGAGAGGGATGTATGTATGAGCAGAGAGACGATGGGTAGAGATAGGGATGGATGGAGGTGGAGAGAGGGATGTATGTATGAGCAGGGAGACAGGGTAGAGATGGGGATGGATGGAGGTGGAGAGATGTATGTATGAGCAGGGAGACGGGGTAGAGATGGGGATGGATGGAGGTGGAGAGGAGGGATGTATGTATGAGCAGGTGATGGAGGCCAGAGATGTTTATGGGTGGAGAGATGGGGATGGATGGAGGTGGAGACTGAGGTGTCCATGTATGTATGAGCAGGTAGAGACAGGGGATAGAGATAGGGATGGATGGAGGTGGAGAGAGGATGTATGTATGAGCAGAGAGACAGGGTAGAGATAGGGATGGATGGAGGTGGAGGAGGGATGTATGTATGAGCAGGAGGTACGGGGTAGAGATAGGGGATGGATGGAGGGATGGAGAGAGGGATGTATGTATGAGCAGGAGAGACAGGGTAGAGATAGGGATGGATGGAGGTGGAGAGAGGGATGTATGTATGAGCAGAGAGACAGGGTCCAGAGATAGGGATGGATGGATGTGTGGAGGCCAGAGGGATGTTTATGTATGAGCAGGGAGACGGGGTAGAGATAGGGATGGATGGAGGTGGAGAGATGGGATGTATGTACTGAGCAGGGGAGACCAGGGGTAGAGATAGGGATGGATGGAGGTGGATGGAGGCCAGGTACTGTATGTATGTATGAGCAGGGAGGTACGGGGTAGAGATAGGAGGCCATGGATGGAGGTGGAGGAGGCCAGGTATGTATGTATGTTTATGGATGCAGAGAGACAGGGTAGAGATAGGGATGGATGGAGGTGGAGAGAGGGATGTATGTATGATGTGAGGGAGGCCAGGTACAGGTGTAGATGTGATGAGGGATGGATGGATGGGATGAAGGAGGCCAGGGATGTCCATGTTTATGGGATGCAGGAGGCCAGGATGTTTATAGGGATGGATGGAGGGATGGAGAGGCCAGGGATGTATGTTTATGGGAGCATGAGAGGTACAGGTGTCCATGTTTATGATAGGGATGGATGTAGGTGGAGGAGGCCAGGGATGTATGTCCATGAGCAGGAGACCAGGGTAGAGATAGGGATGGATGGAGGTGGAGAGAGGATGTATGTATGTTTATGATGTGAGAGGCCAGACAGGTCCATGTAGAGATAGGGATGGATGGAGGGATGGAGGAGAGGTACTGTATGTCCATGTTTATGAGCAGGAGGCCAGGTACTGGTGTCCATGTTTAGAGATAGGGGTATGGATGGTTTATGGTGGAGAGAGAGATGTTTATGGATAGAGAGACTAATGGAGGGGAGGGGTGTATTCTCCTGTGTGTTTTTATGGCCCCCATACCTCTTCCTTTATGGTCAGGAGGCCAGGTAGTGAGTGATGTGATGTGATGGAGGCCAGGTACTGTAGGTGTCCATGTTTATGGGATGTGAAGGAGGCCAGGTACTGTAAGTGTCCATGTTTATGGGATGTGATGGAGGCCAGGTACTGTAGGTGTCCATGTTTATGGGATGTGATGGAGGCCAGGTACTGTAGGTGTCCATGTTTATGGGATGTGATGGAGGCCAGGTACTGTAGGTGTCCATGTTTATGGGATGGAGGCCAGGTGATGGAGGCCAGGTACTGTAGGTGTCCATGTTTATGGGATGTGATGGAGGCCAGGTACTGTAGGTGTCCATGTTTATGGGATGTGAAGGAGGCCAGGTACTGTAGGTGTCCATGTTTATGGGATGTGATGGAGGCCAGGTACTGTAGGTGTCCATGTTTATGGGATGTGATGGAGGCCAGGTACTGTAGGTGTCCATGTTTATGGGATGTGATGGAGGCCAGGTACTGTAGGTGTCCATGTTTATGGGATGTGATGGAGGCCAGGTACTGTAAGTGTCCATGTTTATGGGATGTGATGGAGGCCAGGTACTGTAGGTGTCCATGTTTATGGGATGTGATGGAGGCCAGGTACTGTAAGTGTCCATGTTTATGGGATGTGAAGGAGGCCAGGTACTGTAAGTGTCCATGTTTATGGGATGTGATGGAGGCCAGGTACTGTAGGTGTCCATGTTTATGGGATGTGATGGAGGCCAGGTACTGTAGGTGTCCATGTTTATGGGATGTGATGGAGGCCAGGTACTGTAGGTGTCCATGTTTATGGGATGTGATGGAGGCCAGGTATGGGATGTAGGTGTCCATGTTTATGGGATGTGATGGAGGCCAGGTACTGTATGTTTATGTGTCCATGTTTATGGGATGTGATGGAGGCCAGGTACTGTAGGTGTCCATGTTTATGGGATGTGAAGGAGGCCAGGTACTGTAGGTGTCCATGTTTATGGGATGTGATGGAGGCCAGGTACTGTAGGTGTCCATGTTTATGGGATGTGATCGAGGCCAGGTACTGTAGGTGTCCATGTTTATGGGATGTGATCGAGGCCAGGTACTGTAAGTGTCCATGTTTATGGGATGTGATGGAGGCCAGGTACTGTAGGTGTCCATGTTTATGTGGGATGTGATGGAGGCCAGGTACTGTATAAGTGTCCATGTTTATGGGATGTGAAGGAGGCCAGGTACTGTAGGTGTCCATGTTTATGGGATGTGATACTGAGGCCAGGTACTGGTACTGTAAGTGTCCATGTTTATGGGATGTGATGGAGGCCAGGTACTGTAGGTGTCCATGTTTATGGGATGTGATGGAGGCCAGGTACTGTAAGTGTCCATGTTTATTTATGGGATGTGAAGGAGGCCAGGTACTGTAGGTGTCCATGTTTATGGGATGTGATGGAGGCCAGGCCATGTTTATAGGATGTGACCAGGTACTGTAAGTGTCCATGTTTATGGGATGTGATGGAGGCCAGGTACTGTAAGTGTCCATGTTTATGGGATGTGAAGGAGGCCAGGTACTGTAGGTGTCCATGTTTATGGGATGTGATGGAGGCCAGGTACTGTAGGTGTCCATGTTTATGGGATGTGATGGAGGCCAGGTACTGTAGGTGTCCATGTTTATGGGATGTGAAGGAGGCCAGGTACTGTAGGTGTCCATGTTTATGGGATGTGATGGCCAGGTATGGGATGTTTATGGATGAAGGAGGCCAGGTACTGTAAATCCCACAACTGTGACAACTCTCTATCAGTACAGTTGACTTCTGCTATTTTCAAGATGGCTACAGCTATTACTATTTTCTGGCTTCAAGATGGCTACAGATATTATTTTCAAGATGGCTGCAGATTTTCAAGATGGCTACAGATATTAGCTATTTTCAAGATGGCTATAGATGTTAGCTATTTTCAAGATGGCTACAGATATTAGCTATTTTCAAGATGGCTACAGATATTAGCTATTTTCAAGATGGCTACAGATGTTAGCTATTTTCAAGATGGCTACAGATATTAGTTATTTTGGCAAGATGGCTACAGATATTAGCTATTTTCAAGATGGCTACAGATATTAGCTTTTTCTTTTAATTTTCAAGATGGCTAATAATTAGTTATTTTCAAGGTGCCACAGATATTAGCTATTTTCAAGATGGCTACAGGCTGTTTATCCAAAGGCTGATTTAACAATGTCTATGGTGGTAGAGATACATTTGTCTATGTATGGGTGGTCCCGGGAATGTGGCGAACCCACTACCCTGAGCGGAATTACTCAAATCGCCTGATGCTCTTAGTAAGGTGGTGACAGATATTAGCTATTTTCAAGAAAGGAATCATACACTCATTATCACTAATATGATGTCACACCCCTGACACACCACACTATTTTCACACACACACACACACACACACACACACACACACACACACACACACGGGCTACAGATATCTCTCTATTTTCAAGATGGCTACACATATTAGCACATTTTCACGACACACACACATAATGAAAATCTTATCAGATGCTGGATTGGTTATTTTCAAGATGGCTACAGATATTAGTGTATTTTGCAAGATGGCTACAGATATTAGCTATTTTGTGTACATTTGAGATACAGTGGTTAAAGCCTGTAGATATTAGCCATTTTCAAGATGGCTGGCTCTCAAATGGCATTTTAACTATTCATGTGCACTATTGATAGGTTGTAAACGGCACTATAGGTGGGATCAGAGTCTAACTGTATTCTGACTGGGTGAATACTCTGTGAGGTTGTGGCTCACAGGTGGGATCAGAGTCTAACTGTATTCTGACTGGGTGAATACTCTGTGAGGTTGTGGCTCTACAGGTGGAATCTTGAATGGCATTTTAGAATTTGGAACCTTGTCCAGACTACTGTGTTCTGCTTGGTAGCACACCGATGGAGTTAGCTGCAATCTCTCAGGAGTAGGTTTCTCTCTTTCTCTCTCTCTCTCACACACACACTGTCACACACACACACTTGTGGCACACTACAGTTGGACACACACACATGACATACACATACACACACATTTACACACACACACACACACCTTGTTCAGACTACTGTGTTCTGCTTGGTAGCACACCGATGGACGCAGCTAGTGCAATCACACACACACACTCTCTCACACTCACACACACACTCACACACACTCTCTCTCACTCTCACACACACACACACACACACACACACACACACACACACACACACACACACACACACACACACACACACACACACACACACACACACACACACACACACACACACACACACACACACACACACACACACACACACACACACACACACACACACACACACACACACACACACACACACACACACACACACACACACACACACACACACACACACACACACACACACACACACACACACACACACACACACACACACACACACACACACACACACACACACACACACACACACACACACACACACACACACACACACACACACACACACACACACACACACACACACACACCCACACACACACACACACACACACACACACACACACACACACACACACACACACACACCCACACACACACACACACACACACACACACACACACACACACACACACACACACACACACACACACACACACACTGTATTTGGGAGGGAAGTGAAGGTGTGAGTGATGGAGGGATCCCGTTAAAGGACAAAGAGAGAAAAGGGGGAGTGTTTGATGGGAAAAGAGAGAACTCAATCAAATCTGTTACTTTCTTCTTCCTGTAAAATCTCCTTAATTCTCAGCTGGTCATGAGTGGAGGAAGAGTGGAGGAGGGAAGGAGAGGAGGAGGAAGAGTGAAGGAGGGAAGGAGAGGAGGAGGAAGAGAGAAGGAGGGAAGGAGAGGAGGAGGGAAGGAGGGAGGGAGAGAGGAGAGAGGGAAGGAGAGGGGGGGAAGGAGAGGAGGAGGAAGGAGAGGAGGAAGAAGAGGAGGGAAGGAGAGGAGGAGGAGGGAAGGAGGGAGAGAGGAGGAGGGAAGGGAGAGGAGGGAGGAGGGAGGAGGGAAGGAGAGGAGGAGGGAGGAGAGGGGGAAGGAGAGGAGGGAAGGAGAGGAGGAGGGAAGGAGGGAGAGGGGGAGGGAAGGAGAGGAGGAGGGAAGGGAGAGGGAGGGGGAAGAAGGGGGGAGGGAAGGAGAGGAGGAGGGAAGGAGAGGAGGGAGAGAGGAGGAGGGAAGGAGAGGGGGAGGGAAGGAGAGGAGGAGGGAAGGGGAGAGAAGGAGATGAGGAGGAAGAGGAAGAGAGGTGGAGGGAAGGAGAGGTGAGGGTGTCTAGTGTAGGTTGGGTGAGCTGGTCATGAGTGTCTTCCTGAGAAAGGCCTCGTCAAGAGGTGAAGGTGTCTAGTGTAGGGTGGGTGAGGGCTAACGCTAGCTTATTCCTTTTGTCTGCTTGTGTTGCTGATATGAAGGCTTTTCAAACCATCTATCAAACTAAATGTTTTAAAAGAAACATCTCAATGAATTTTGAAGGAAATGCATATTTCGACGAGCCATGGGACTCGTTTGATTCCTGCAATCAGATCAAGAGAAGGAAAAAAACATACTTAAATGCAATATGTATTCAGCTCCATTTTGTGAGAACTCATTTGGCAGACCGTCATGGATGTTTATCTTGACAGAGACATCAAACCTTTACCAGAATGTTCTTCTGTTCTGATTGGTTCCTGATGAACATTCCCTGTGTAATGGGATCTAACAGACGACAAGTCTCATCTCATCCATCTCTCGACTCTCTTCAAAATGACACAATGTAATAATATAATACATTTTTCAATATCTGACAGATAAGTCATGGCTTTTTTTCTGTTTGTTAGGTGGTGAAAACGTGTCGGGGGTTCGGTGAGGCTTAAAGATGAGGCCCTGTGTGGATTAGAAATGTCTGACAGTTGTTATAAGAAGCTAAATACTGTTTCTAACACTTCTAAAGGGTATATGAGTTGTGTGGTGTATTAGTGTAGGATCCGCTAGGTAACAGACAAGAGGTTCGCTCATCACCTCCTGATCTGACAAGGCTTTTCATCCTAATGGTGTTATTGGGTACTTAGTAGCAAACAGATGGGGTACACATGAATCTGTGATGTGATACACATGAATCTGTGATGTGATACACATGAATCTGTGATGTGATACACATGAATCTGTGATGTGGTACACATGAATCTGTGATGTGATGCACATGAATCTGTGATGTGGTACACATGAATCTGTGATGTGGTACACATGAATCTGTGATGTGGTACACATGAATCTGTGATGTGATGCACATGAATCTGTGATGTGGTACACATGAATCACATGAATCTGTGATGTGATACTGTGACATGAATCTGTGATGTGGTACTCATGAATCTGTGATGTGATACACATGAATCTGTGATGTGGTACTCATGAATCTGTGATGTGATGCACATGAATCTGTGATGTGATGCACATGAATCTGTGATGTGGTACACATGAATCTGTGATGTGGTACACATGAATCTGTGATGTGATGCACATGAATCTGTGATGTGATACACATTAATCTGTGATGTGATACACATTAATCTGTGATGTGATACACATTAATCTGTGATGTGATACACATGAATCTGTGATGTGATACACATGAATCTGTGATGTGGTACACATGAATCTGTGATGTGGTACACATGAATCTGTGATGTGATACACATGAATCTGTGATGTGGTACACATGAATCTGTGATGTGATGCACATGAATCTGTGATGTGATGCACATGAATCTGTGATGTGGTACACATGAATCTGTGATGTGATGCACATGAATCTGTGATGTGATGCACATTAATCTGTGATGTGATACACATTAATCTGTGATGTGATACACATTAATCTGTGATGTGATACACATAAATCTGTGATGTAATACACGATGCTGTCAGTTTAGGAATGATAGTACTGAGATTATATCAGTTCAACAAAGATAAACAACTGGCCCAGTGTATGAACATAAATATACATTACAAGATAGATGCTACATGATAAAAACATTCAGACACGCACACACACTCACTCCTCACTCTCACACACACTGAGTGTGTCTGTAAATATGCTGGGTTAAATAGTGATCAGTATGATCTGAGGGGGCCGACCAACCTCCTCCTCTCCTTCTCCTCCCTCTCTCCTTCCTCCCTGCCACATGCTTCTGCTGGCAGTTATATCAGTTCATGGCAACCTCCTCTCCTTCTCCTCCCTCTCTCCCTTCCTCCCTGCCACATGCTACTGCTGGCAGTTAGTTTCCATGATAAAAACTCCTCTCCTTCTCCTCCCTCTCTCCCTTCCTCCCTGCCACATGCTTCTGCTGGCAGTTAGTTTGGGGGGAACCTCCTCTCCTTCTCCTCCCTCTCTCCCTTCCTCCCTGCCACATGCTTCTGCTGGCAGTTAGTTTCCATGGCAACCTCCTCTCCTTCTCCTCCCTCTCTCCCCTTCCTCCCTGCCACATGCTTCTGCTGGCAGTTAGTTTCCATGGGAACCTCCTCTCCTTCTCCTCCCTCTCTCCCTTCCTCCCTGCCACATGCTTCTGCTGGCAGTTAGTTTCCATGGGAACCTCCTCTCCTTCTCCTCCCTCTCTCCCTTCCTCCCTGCCACATGCTTCTGCTGGCAGTTAGTTTCCATGGGAACCTCCTCTCCTTCTCCTCCCTCTCTCCCTTCCTCCCTGCCACATGCTTCTGCTGGCAGTTAGTTTCCATGGGGACCTCCTCTCCTTCTCCTCCTCTCTCCCTTCCTCCCTGCCACATGCTTCTGCTGGCAGTTAGTTTCCATGGCAACCTCCTCTCCTTCTCCTCCCTCTCTCCCTTCCTCCCTGCCGCATGCTTCTGCTGGCAGTTAGTTTCCATGGCAACCCGGCCCATCTTGGTCTCTATGGAAACGTCTGGAGAACACCCAACATTACTGTAGTAAGTTTGATTTAAAAAAGTGTTGTTGATTGCTCTAACTTAGTTTGTTTGGACTCACTGGGGGAGCTGAACTGAACTGAACTTGATTGGTGGTTGGCTGTTTTCACCAGGTGTACCCTGGGATGTGTTGTGTTGATGTTGTTTCTGTATTCGTGTGGAGCATCTGTACAGCATAGCAATCTGTAAGCATGTCCTGACTGCTGTGGAGCATCTGTACAGCATAGCAATCTGTAAGCATGTCCTGACTACTGTGGAGCATCTGTACAGCATAGCAATCAGTAAGCATGTCCTGACTACTGTGGAGCATCTGTACAGCATAGCAATCTGTAAGCATGTCCTGACTACTGTGGAGCATCTGTACAGCATAGCAATCAGTAAGCATGTCCTGACTACTGTGGAGCATCTGTAACAACATAGCAATCTGTAAGCATGTCCTGACTACTGTGGAGCATCTGTAACAACATAGCAATCTGTAAGCATGTCCTGACTACTGTGGAGCATCTGTAACAACATAGCAATCAGTAAGCATGTCCTGACTACTGTGGAGCATCTGTACAGCATAGCAATCTGTAAGCATGTCCTGACTACTGTGGAGCATCTGTAACAACATAGCAATCAGTAAGCATGTCCTGACTACTGTGGAGCATCTGTAACAACATAGCAATCAGTAAGCATGTCCTGACCCTGTGGAGCATCTGTACATAGCAAGTCATGTCCTGACTACTGTGGAGCATCTGACCAACCTGGACCATCTGTACAGTAGAGCAATCAGTAAGCATGTCCTGACTACTGTGGAGCATCTGTACAACATAGCAATCAGTAAGCATGTCCTTCCTACTGTGGAGCATCATAACAACATGCCCAGGACCATAGACTAGGGTGTATCATCTGTAACAACATAGCATCATTCATACCATGCCCAGTGGAGCATCTGTAACAGGGTAGCATCTTAAGCTTCCTTCTACTGTGGAGCATCTGTAACAACATGCCCAGTAAGCACCATAGACTACTGTGGAGCATCTGTAACCTTAGCAATCTGTAAGCATGTCCTGACCATGCCCAGGACCATAGAGAGGGTGTATCTTCCTGTGGAGCATCTGTAACAACATAGCAATCAGTAAGCATGTCCTGACTACTGTGGAGCATCTGTACAGCATAGCAATCAGTATCATGTCCTTCTACTGTGGAGCATCTGTAACATTCATAGCAACTTCCTCCCAAGCAAGTCCTGACCATCTGGGTGTATCTGACCATGTCAGTAGAGCTCCTTCATTCATACCATGCCCAGGACCATAGAGAGGGTGTATCTTCCTTCCTACTTCATATACCATGCCCAGGACCATAGAGAGGGTGTATCTTCCTTCATACCATGCCCAGGACCATAGAGAGGGTGTCCTTCATTCATACCATGCCCAGGACCATAGAGAGGGTGTATCTTCCTTCATTCATACCATGCCCAGGACCATAGAGAGGGTGTATATCTTCCTTCATTCATACCATGCCCAGGACCATAGAGAGGGTGTATCTTCCTTCATTCATACCATGCCCAGGACCATAGAGAGGGTGTATCTTCCTTCATTCATACCATGCCCAGGACCATAGAGAGGGTGTATCTTCCTTCCCTTCCTTCATTCATACCATGCCCAGGACCATAGAGAGGGTGTATCTTCCTTCATTCATACCATGCCCAGGACCATAGAGAGGGTCTTCTTCCCATGCCCTTCATTCATACCATGCCCAGGACCATAGAGGGTGTATCTTCCTTCCACTCCCATAGCATTCATACCATGCCCAGGACCATAGAGAGGGTGTATCTTCCTTCCCTTCCTTCATTCATACCATGCCCAGGACCATAGAGAGGGTGTATCCTTCATTCATTCCCCAGGACCATAGAGAGGGTGTATCTTCCTTCATTCATACCATGCCCAGGACCATAGAGAGGGTGTATCTTCCTTCATTCATACCATGCCCAGGACCATAGAGAGGGTGTATCTTCCTTCCTTCATTCATACCATGCCCAGGACCATAGAGAGGGGGTGTATCTTCCCTTCCTTCATTCATACCATGCCCAGGACCATAGAGAGGGTGTATCTTCCTTCCCTCCTTCATTCATACCATGCCCAGGACCATAGAGAGGGTGTATCTTCCTTCATTCATACCATGCCCAGGACCATAGAGAGGGTGTATCTTCCTTCATTCATACCATGCCCAGGACCATAGAGAGGGTGTATCTTCCTTCATTCCATAGGACCATAGAGAGGGTGTATCCCTTCATTCATACCATGCCCAGGACCATAGAGAGGGTGTATCTTCCTTCATTCATACCATGCCCAGGACCATAGAGAGGGTGTATCTTCCTTCATTCATACCATGCCCAGGACCATAGAGAGGGTGTATCTTCCTTCATTCATACCATGCCCAGGACCATAGAGAGGGTGTATCTTCCTTCATTCATACCATGCCCAGGACCATAGAGAGGGTGTATCTTCCTTCATTCATACCATGCCCAGGACCATAGAGAGGGTGTATCTTCCTTCATTCATACCATGCCCAGGACCATAGAGAGGGTGTATCTTCCTTCATTCATACCATGCCCAGGACCATAGAGAGGGTGTATCTTCCTTCATTCATACCATGCCCAGGACCATAGAGAGGGTGTATCTTCCTTCATTCATACCATGCCCAGGACCATAGAGAGGGTGTATCTTCCTTCATTCATACCATGCCCAGGACCATAGAGAGGGTGTATCTTCCTTCATTCATACCATGCCCAGGACCATAGAGAGGGTGTATCTTCCCCATGCCCAGGACCATTCATTCATACCATGCCCAGGACCATAGAGAGGGTGTATCTTCCTTCATTCATACCATGCCCAGGACCATAGAGAGGGTGTATCTTCCTTCATTCATACCATGCCCAGGACCATAGAGAGGGTGTATCTTCCTTCATTCATACCATGCCCAGGACCATAGAGAGGGTGTATCTTCCTTCATTCATACCATGCCCAGGACCATAGAGAGGGTGTATCTTCCTTCATACCATCCCTTGTATCATTCATACCATGCCCAGGACCATAGAGAGGGTGTATCTTCCTTCATTCATACCATGCCCAGGACCATAGAGAGGGTGTATCTTCCTTCCTTCATTCATACCATGCCCAGGACCATAGAGAGGGTGTATCTTCCTTCCCTTCATTCATACCATGCCCAGGACCATAGAGAGGGTGTATCTTCCTTCATTCCTCCCAGGACCATAGAGAGGGTGTATCATTCATACCATGCCCAGGACCATAGAGAGGGTGTATCTTCCTTCCCTTCCTTCATTCATACCATGCCCAGGACCATAGAGAGGGTGTATCTTCCTTCCCTCCCTTCATTCCTCTTCACCTCTCCCTTTCTTTCTCCTTTAAGTTTGTTTGAGAGGAGAAGGAGGAGAAGGCAGAGAGTCTCACAGGAAGAACCAGTAAAAATAGAGAGATAAGCAGGAGGAGGAAGAGAGGAGGAGGAAGACAGGATGAGGGAAGGAGAGGGGAGGAAGAGGAAGAGAGGAGGAGAGATGGAGAGGGAGGGAGGAAGAGGAAGAGAGGAGGAGAGATGGAGAGGAGGAGGAAGAGAGAAGGAGGGAAGGAGAGGAGGAGGGAAGGAGGGGAGGAGGAAGAGTGGAGGAGGGAAGGTTAGGTTTCTCTCTCTCTTTCTCCTCTCTCTCTCTCTCACGCGCACACACACACACACACACACACACACACACACACACACACACACACACACACACACACACACACACACACACACACACACACACAGGGACACACACAGGACACACACACACACACACACACACACAGAGAGAGAGAGAGAGACACACACACACACACTGTATTTGGAAGGGAAGTGAAGGTGTGAGTGATGGAGGGATCCCGTTAAAGGACAAAGAGAGAAAAGGGGAGTGTTTGATGGGAAAAGAGAGAACTCTGCCAATCAAATCTGTTACTTTTCTTCCTATAAAATCTCCTTAATTCTCAGCTGGTCATGAGTGGACGAAGAGTGGAGGAGGGAAGGAGAGGAGGGAAGGAGAGGAGGAGGAAAAGAGAAGGAGGGAGGGAGAGGAGGAGGGAAGGAGAGGAGGGAGGGAGGGAGAGGAGGGAGGGAGAGGAGGAGGGAAGGAGAGGAGGAGGGAGGGAGAGGAGGGAGGGAGAGGAGGAGGGAAGGAGAGGAGGAGGAAAAGAGAAGGAGGGAGGGAGAGGAGGAGGGAAGGAGAGGAGGAGGGAGGGAGAGGAGGGAGGGAGAGGAGGAGGGAAGGAGAGGAGGAGGGAGGGGAGAGGAGGG
Organism: Oncorhynchus keta; assembly: GCF_023373465.1. Lineage (NCBI taxonomy): Eukaryota > Metazoa > Chordata > Actinopteri > Salmoniformes > Salmonidae > Oncorhynchus > Oncorhynchus keta. Next base: position 19,752 of record NW_026278668.1, on the reverse strand, counting down.
AGGGAGAGGAGGAGGGAAGGAGAGGAGGAGGAAAAGAGAAGGAGGGAGGGAGAGGAGGAGGGAAGTAGAAGGAGGGAGGGAGAGGAGGAGGGAAGGAGAGGAGGAGGGAGGGAGAGGGGGAGGGAGGGAGAGGAGGAGGGAAGGAGAGGAGGAGGGAGGGAGAGGAGGGAGGGAGAGGAGGAGGGAAGGAGAGGAGGAGGGAGGGAGAGGAGGGAGGGAGAGGAGGAGGGAAGGAGAGGAGGAGGGAGGGAGAGGAGGGAGGGAGAGGAGGAGGGAAGGAGAGGAGGAGGAAAAGAGAAGGAGGGAGGGAGAGGAGGAGGGAAGTAGAAGGAGGGAGGGAGAGGAGGAGGGAAGGAGAGGAGGAGGGAGGGAGAGGAGGGAGGGAGAGGAGGAGGGAAGGAGAGGAGGAGGAAAAGAGAAGGAGGGAGGGAGAGGAGGAGGGAAGGAGAGGAGGAGGGAGGGAGAGGGAGGGAGGGAGAGGAGGAGGGAAGGAGAGGAGGAGGAAAAGAGAAGGAGGGAGGGAGAGGAGGAAGGGGGGAGAGGAGGAGGGAAGGAGAGGAGGAGGAAAAGAGAAGGAGGGAGGGAGAGGAGGAGGAAGAGAGGAGGAGAGATGAGAGGAGGAGGAAGAGAGGAGGAGAGATGAGAGGGAGGAGAGATGAGAGGAGGAGGAAGAGAGGAGGAGAGATGAGAGGAGGAGGGAAGGAGAGGGGGAGGGAAGGAGAGGAGGAGGGAAGGAGAGGAGGAGGGAAGGAGAGGGAGAGGGGAAGGGAAGGAGAGGAGGAGGGAAGGAGAGGAGGAGGAAGGAGGGGAGGAGGGAAGGAGAGGGGGATGGAAGAGAGGAGGAGGAGGGGAGAAGGAGGGAGGGAGAGGAGGAGGGAAGTTTTGAAGGAGGGAGGGAGAGGAGGAGAAGGAGAGGAGGAGGGAGGGAGAGGAGGGAGGGAGAGAGGAGGGAAGGAGAGGAGGAGGAAAAGAGAAGGAGGGAGGGAGAGGAGGAGGGAAGTAGAAGGAGGGAGGGAGAGGGGAGGGAAGGAGAGGAGGAGGGAGGGAGAGGAGGGAGGGAGAGGAGGAGGGAAGGAGAGGAGGAGGAAAAGAGAAGGAGGGGAGGGAGAGGAGGAGGGAAGGAGAGGGAGGAGGGAGGGGAGAGGAGGGAGGGAGAGGAGGAGGGAAGGAGAGGAGGAGGAAAAGAGAAGGAGGGAGGGAGAGGAGGAGGAAGAGAGGAGGAGAGATGAGAGGAGGAGGAAGAGAGGAGGAGAGATGAGAGGAGGAGAGATGAGAGGAGGAGGAAGAGAGGAGGAGAGATGAGAGGAGGAGGGAAGGAGAGGGGAGGGAAGGAGAGGAGGAGGGAAGGAGAGGAGGAGGGAAGGAGAGGGAGAGGGGAAGGGAAGGAGAGGAGGAGGGAAGGAGAGGAGGAGGAAGGAGGGGAGGAGGGAAGGAGAGGGGGATGGAAGAGAGGAGGAGGAGGGGAGCTGTTTTGAAAATACATTATTACAATGTGGACAGAAATGTGGATTTATACAGTATGTACATAGAGCGAGAGCGAGAGAGAGAGAGAGAGAGAGAGAGAGAGAGAGAGAAGAGAGAGAGAGAGAGAGAACACCTCTCCTCTCTCCTCTCCTCCATTCATATATTCAACCTGTTGTCAGAAGAGGTTAAGACTGTCTGACATTGTGACATTGCATCAGGTACAGGTAATGTTCCTGTCTGGCTGAACATACAGTATACATTATACTAAATATAAACCATATTATGTGGCAGTAGGGTGAGTCTGTCATCTGGTCCAGGGTCACAGATTACAGTGTTTCTGTTGTTATGGCAACTTTCTATGTGGCAGTAGGTTGAGATCATGTTGTGTCGGGTTTCTCCTGTCAAGGTCCAGGGACAACAGATTACGGTGTTTCTGTCATTGTCAGGGGCAACAGATTACGGTGTTTCTGCCGTTGTCAGGAGCAACAGATTACGGTGTTTCTGCCATTGTTAGGGGCAACAGATTACGCTGTTTCTGTCATTGTCAGGGGCAACAGATTACGGTGTTTCTGCCGTTGTCAGGAGCAACAGATTACGGTGTTTCTGCCGTTGTCAGGAGCAACAGATTACGGTGTTTCTGCCATTGTTAGGGGCAACAGATTACGGTGTTTCTGTCATTGTCAGGGGCAACAGATTACGGTGTTTCTGTCATTGTTAGGGGCAACAGATTACGGTATTTCTGTCATTGTCAGGGGCAACAGATTACGGTGTTTCTGACATTGTTAGGGCAACAGATTATGCTGTTTCTGTCATTGTCAGGGGCAACAGATTACGCTGTTTCTGTCATTGTTAGGGGCAACAGATTACGGTGTTTCTGTCATTGTCAGGGGCAACAGATTACGGTATTTCTGTCATTGTCAGGGGCAACAGATTACGGTGTTTCTGTCATTGTTAGGGGCAACAGATTACGGTATTTCTGTCATTGTCAGGGGCAACAGATTACGGTGTTTCTGACATTGTTAGGGCAACAGATTATGCTGTTTCTGTCATTGTCAGGGGCAACAGATTACGCTGTTTCTGTCATTGTTAGGGGCAACAGATTACGGTGTTTCTGTCATTGTCAGGGGCAACAGATTACGGTATTTCTGTCATTGTCAGGGGCAACAGATTATGCTGTTTCTGTCATTGTTAGGGGCAACAGATTATGGTGATTCTGTCATTGTCAGTGGCAACAGATTACGGTGTTTCTGACATTGTCAGGGGCAACAGATTATGGTGTTTCTGTCGGTGTCAGGGGCAACAGATTACGGTGTTTCTGACATTGTCAGGGGCAACAGATTATGGTGATTCTGTCATTGTCAGTGGCAACAGATTACGGTGTTTCTGACATTGTCAGGGGCAACAGATTATGGTGTTTCTGTCGGTGTCAGGGGCAACAGATTACGGTGTTTCTGACATTGTCAGGGGCAACAGATTATGGTGATTCTGTCATTGTCAGTGGCAACAGATTACGGTGATTCTGTCATTGTCAGGGGCAACAGATTATGGTGATTCTGTCATTGTCAGTGGCAACAGATTACGGTGATTCTGTCATTGTCAGGGGCAACAGATTATGGTGTTTCTGTCGGTGTCAGGGAAACAGATTACGGTGTTTCTGTCATTGTCAGGGGCAACAGATTATGGTGTTTCTGTCGGTGTCAGGGGCAACAGATTATGGTGATTCTGTCATTGTCAGGGGCAACAGATGATGGTGTTTCTGTCATTGTCAGGGGCAACAGAGTATTAGTCAGAGATCAGCACTCACCTCTCCTCTCCCTTTGAACAAACAGCTGATACAGCAGTCTCATACACATCGGAGCAACAAGTCTGACACCAACAGGCTCCTGAACAGCTTCTATCTCCCATCCATAATGCTGCTAAACAGCTAACAGAACTGCAGAGACTATCTGCATTGACCCTTCTATGTTATTGATATTTTTGCACTGACTCTATGCACACACACACACACACACACACACACACACACACACACACACACACACACACACACACACACACACACACACACACACACACACACACACACACACACACACACACACACACACACACACACACAGACTGATACAAACACACACAAACAGACACACACAGACAGATACAAACACACACAGACAGATACAAACACACACAAGCAGACACACACAGACAGATACACACACACACAGACAGATACAAACACACACAAACAGGCACACACACACACACACACAGACAGATACAAACACACACAAACAGGCACACACACAGATACACACACACACACAGACAGATACAAACACACACAGACAGATACAAACACACACAACCAGACACACACAGACAGATACAAACACACACAGACAGATACAAACACACACAAACAGACACACACACAGACAGATACACACACACACACACAGATACAAACACACACAAACACACACAGACAGACAGATACACACACACATCCTCCATCCATTCTCCTAAATTCCAGTTGTCTCCAAGCGTTGTGTTAATTCTGTTGTCCTGGCTATCAGCTGAATGTAAGAGAATAGACATGGAAGGTAGGTGCTGGGGACTGATGGTGTCCTGACTATCAGCTGAATGTAAGAGAATAGACATGGAAGGTTGGTGCTGGGGACTGATGTTGTCCTGACTATCAGCTGAATGTAAGAGAATAGACATGGAAGGTTGGTGATGGGGACTGATGTTGTCCTGACTATCAGCTGAATGTAAGAGAATAGACATGGAAGGTTGGTGCTGGGGACTGATGTTGTCCTGACTATCAGCTGAATGTAAGAGAATAGACATGGAAGGTTGATGCTGGGGACTGATGTTGTCCTGACTATCAGCTGAATGTAAGAGAATAGACATGGAAGGTTGGTGCTGGGGACTGATGTTGTCCTGACTATCAGCTGAATGTAAGAGAATAGACATGGAAGGTTGGTGCTGGGGACTGATGTTGTCCTGACTATCAGCTGAATGTAAGAGAATAGACATGGAAGGTTGGTGCTGGGGACTGATGTTGTCCTGACTATCAGCTGAATGTAAGAGAATAGACATGGAAGGTTGGTGCTGGGGACTGATGTTGTCCTGACTATCAGCTGAATGTAAGAGAATAGACATGGAAGGTTGGTGCTGGGGACTGATGTTGTCCTGACTATCAGCTGAATGTAAGAGAATAGACATGGAAGGTTGATGCTGGGGACTGATGTTGTCCTGACTATCAGCTGAATGTAAGAGAAT
>NW_026278668.1:0-10000 GCF_023373465.1 Oncorhynchus keta | reverse complement strand
GTGGTCTGTCCTGTATCAGAGTGGTCTGTCCTGTATCAGAGTGGTCTGTCCTGTATCAGAGTGGTCTGTCCTGTGTTAGAGTGGTCTGTCCTGTATCAGAGTGGTCTGTCCTGTATCAGAGTGGTCTGTCCTGTATCAGAGTGGTCTGTCCTGTATCAGAGTGGTCTGTCCTGTGTTATAGTGGTCTGTCCTGTATCAGAGTGGTCTCTCCTGTATCAGAGTGGTCTGTCCTGTGTTAGAGTGGTCTGTCCTGTATCAGAGTGGTCTGTCCTGTATCAGAGTGGTCTCTCCTGTGTTAGAGTGGTCTGTCATGTGTTAAAGTGGTCTGTCCTGTATCAGAGTGGTCTGTCCTGTATCAGAGTGGTCTGTCCTGTATCAGAGTGGTCTGTCCTGTGTTAGAGTGGTCTGTCCTGTATCAGAGTGGTCTGTCCTGTGTTAGAGTGGTCTGTCCTGTATCAGAGTGGTCTGTCCTGTATCAGAGTGGTCTGTCCTGTATCAGAGTGGTCTGTCCTGTATCAGAGTGGTCTGTCCTGTGTTAGAGTGGTCTGTCCTGTATCAGAGTGGTCTCTCCTGTGTTAGAGTGGTCTGTCCTGTATCAGAGTGGTCTGTCCTGTATCAGAGTGGTCTCTCCTGTGTTAGAGTGGTCTGTCATGTGTTAAAGTGGTCTGTCCTGTATCAGAGTGGTCTGTCCTCTATCAGAGTGGTCTGTCCTGTATCAGAGTGGTCTCTCCTGTGTTAGAGTGGTCTGTCCTCTATCAGAGTGGTCTGTCCTCTATCAGAGTGGTCTGTCCTGTGTTAGAGTGGTCTGTCCTCTATCAGAGTGGTCTGTCCTCTATCAGAGTGGTCTGTCCTCTATCAGAGTGGTCTGTCCTCTATCAGAGTGGTCTGTCCTGTATCAGAGTGGTCTGTCCTGTATCAGAGTGGTCTGTCCTCTATCAGAGTGGTCTGTCCTCTATCAGAGTGGTCTGTCCTCTATCAGAGTGGTCTGTCCTGTATCAGAGTGGTCTGTCCTCTATCAGAGTGGTCTGTCCTGTATCAGAGTGGTCTGTCCTCTATCAGAGTGGTCTGTCCTGTGTCAGGCAGTGTTTACATGACGGGGGTCTGAATGAACTCTGAACTCTGAACTCTGCCTTTGGTTTGTATTATAAAGAGGTTTCTACTTGTGAGGGTTTACAGAAGATTGGTTTGTGTATTATTAGCCGAGCTTAATCAGCAGTAGTGTGTGCATGTGTGTGTGCATGTGTGTGCTTGCGCACTAGTTTGTGTGCGTATGTTTGGAGTACAAGGTCTAGACGGCAGGTAGCCTAGTGGTTAGAGCGTTGTGCCAGTAACCGAAAGGTGAGCACAAACTGAGATGTGCAGAGATGTGTGTGTGTTAGTGATTTGGGCAGAGATGTGTGTGTGTTAGTGATTTGGGCAGAGATGTGTGTGTGTTAGTGATTTGGGCAGAGATGTGTGTGTGTTAGTGATTTGGGCAGAGATGTGTGTGTGTTAGTGATTTGGGCAGATATGTGTGTGTTAGTGATTTGGGCAGAGATGTGTGTGTGTGTGTGTGTGTGTTAGTGATTTGGGCAGAGATGTGTGTGTGTTAGTGATTTGGGCAGAAACCCCTCTCTGTCCTGCCATGGTAGAGGACCTGGTCTATCAACATATGGTCTTTATTCCTAGAGGGAATAGATCCTGGGTTTTCCTTGGCTGTTCCGGCTGTCTGGAAGCTGGGAGAGTGCATACACACACACACGCACGCACGCACGCACGCACACACTCACACACACACACACACACACACACACACACACACACACACACACACACACACACACACACACACACACACACACACACACACACACACACACACACACACACACACACACACACACACACACACACACACTGATTGTGAGGGTTTGGACAGAAATCCTGTGCACACTACCAAGCAGCCCCAACCAGTGTCAGAGTGTGATGCCTGGGTTTGATTGTAGATGTGTGTGTGGTGTTTGGGGGTTAGGGAAGTGTCCGGGGTTAGGGAAGTGTTTGGGGGTTAGGGAAGTGTCCGGGGTTAGGGAAGTGTCCGGGGGTTAGGGAAGTGTTTGGGGGTTAGGGAAGTGTCCGGGGTTAGGGAAGTGTTTGGGGTTAGGGAAGTGTCCGGGGTTAGGGAAGTGTTTGGGGGTTAGGGAAGTGTTTGGGGTTAGGGAAGTGTCCGGGGGTTAGGGAAGTGTTTGGGGATAAGGAAAGTTTCTGGGGGTTAGTGAAGTGTTTGGGGGTTAGGGAAGTGTTTGGGGGTTCGTGAAGTATTTGGGGGTTAGGGAAGTGTTTGGGGGTTAGGGAAGTGTCTGGGGGTTAGGGAAGTGTCTGGGAGTTAGTGAAGTGTTTGGGGGTTAGGGAAGTCTTTGGGGGTTAGTGAAGAGTTTGGGGGTTAGCGAAGTGTCTGTGGGTTAGGGAAGTGTCTGGGGGTTAGGAAGTGTCTGGGGTTAGAGAAGTGTCTGGGGGTTAGGGAAGTGTCTGGGGTTAGGGAAGTGTTTGGGGGAAGTGTTTGGGGGTTAGGGAAGTGTTTGGGGGTTAGTGAAGTGTCTTGGGGTTAGTGAAGTGTTTGGGGGTTAGTGAAGTGTTTGGGGGTTAGTGAAGTGTTTGGGGGAAGTGTTTGGGGTTAGGGAGGTGTTTGGGGGTTAGGGAAGTGTTTGGGGGTTAGGAAGTGTTTGGGGTTAGTGAAGTGTTTGGGGGTTAGGGAAGTGTTTGGGGGTTAGTGAAGTGTCTTGGGGTTAGTGAAGTGTTTGGGGGTTAGGGAAGTGTTTGGGGGTTAGTGAAGTGTTTGGGGGTTAGTGAAGTGTTTGAGGGTTAGTTAAGTGTTTGGGGGTTAGTGAAGTGTCTTGGGGTTAGTGAAGTGTTTGGGGGTTAGTGAAGTGTTTGGGGTTAGTGAAGTGTTTGGGGGTTAGGGAACTTGTACGGATCAAGAGGATTAGAAACAGTAGAAAATGAGACACACACTCACACAGACACATACGGACACACACAGACACACACACAGGAGGTAGAGAGAAAGTAGTAGAGACACAGAGTATCCTTTTTCCTCTGACTGGTTGCTGTGGTTTCTGAGGGGTTCTGTTGACATAGACAGTGTGTGTGTGTGTGTGTGTGTGTGTGTGTGTGTGTGTGTGTGTGTGTGTGTGTGTGTGTGTGTGTGTGTGTGTGTGTGTGTGTGTGTGTGTGTGTGTGTGTGTGTGTGTGTGTGTGTGTGTGTGTGTGTGTGTCCAGGGTCAGATGGCAGCATGCTACACAGCAGAGCTCAGGTCTTGTTACAGCAGATCATTTACAGGAAGACAGGAAGTGTCCTGGTGATGTAACTATAACCACAGTCTGGTAGGAAGCACTTAACAACTGATTCTGACCATTATTAAGCCAGGAAATACATGTTGAATTCAGCTCTGTTCCCTCTTTCAATGTTCCAGGGTCAGTAGTTATATACAGGCTCAGTTCCAGGGTCAGTATTTATATACAGGCTCAGTTCCAGGGACAGTAGTTATATACAGGGACAGTTCCAGGGTCAGTAGTTATATACAGGCTCAGTTCCAGGGTCAGTAGTTATATACAGGGACAGTTCCAGGGTCAGTAGTTATATACAGGGACAGTTCCAGGGTCAGTAGTTATATACAGGGACAGTTCCAGGGTCAGTAGTTATATACAGGGACAGTTCCAGGGTCAGTAGTTATATACAGGGTCAGTAGTTATATACAGGCTCAGTTCCAGGGTCAGTAGTTATATACAGGGACAGTTCCAGGGTCAGTAGTTATATACAGGGTCAGTTCCAGGGTCAGTAGTTATATACAGGCTCAGTTCCAGGGTCAGTAGTTATATACAGGGACAGTTCCAGGGTCAGTATTTATATACAGGCTCAGTTCCAGGGACAGTTCCAGGGTCAGTAATTATATACAGGCTCAGTTCCAGGGTCAGTAGTTATATACAGGGACAGTTCCAGGGTCAGTAGTTATATACAGGGACAGTTCCAGGGTCAGTAGTTATATACAGGGTCAGTTCCAGGGTCAGTAGTTATATACAGGGACAGTTCCAGGGTCAGTAGTTATATACAGGCTCAGTAGTTATATACAGGCTCAGTAGTTATATACAGGGACAGTTCCAGGGTCAGTAGTTATATACAGGCTCAGTAGTTATATACAGGGACAGTTCCAGGGTCAGTAGTTATATACAGGGACAGTTCCAGGGTCAGTAGTTATATACAGGCTCAGTAGTTATATACAGGCTCAGTTCCAGGGTCAGTAGTTATATACAGGCTCAGTAGTTATATACAGGCTCAGTTCCAGGGTCAGTAGTTATATACAGGGTCAGTAGTTATATACAGGGACAGTTCCAGGGTCAGTAGTTATATACAGGGACAGTTCCAGGGTCAGTAGTTATATACAGGGACAGTTCCAGGGTCAGTAGTTATATATAGGGACAGTTCCAGGGTCAGTAGTTATATATAGGGACAGTTCCAGGGTCAGTAGTTATATACAGGCTCAGTAGTTATATACAGGCTCAGTTCCAGGGTCAGTAGTTATATACAGGGTCAGTAGTTATATACAGGGACAGTTCCAGGGTCAGTAGTTATATATAGGGACAGTTCCAGGGTCAGTAGTTATATACAGGGACAGTTCCAGGGTCAGTAGTTATATACAGGGACAGTTCCAGGGTCAGTAGTTATATACAGGGTCAGTTCCAGGGTCAGTAGTTATATACAGGCTCAGTTCCAGGGTCAGTAGTTATATACAGGGACAGTTCCAGGGTCAGTAGTTATATACAGGCTGTTGCCTACCTTCGACTCATGATGAAGTCCAGGATTCAATTGCAGAGGTGTTTAGTCCCAGGGTCCCAAGCTTGGTGGCGAGTTTGGCAGGGACTATGGTGTTGAACGCTGAACTGTAGTCAATTAACAGAATTCTCACATAGCTATTCCTCTTATCTAGGTCGGTAAGGGCAGTGTTGAGTGCAATTGAGATTGTATCCTCTACGGGATCTGTTGGGGCGGTATGCAAGTTGGAGTGGGTCTAGGGTGTCTGGGATGATGGAGTTGATTTGAGCCATAACCATTCTCTCAGAGTGTTTACTCTGACTGTTACAGGGTGGTAGTCATTGTGACAGGAAGCCTCAGAGTTCTTAAGGAACAGGAAGGATGGTGGTCAGTTTGAGACGTGGGGAGTAGACACTGAGGTTGACAATGTCCATGAATATGTCTGCCAGCTGTTCTGCGCAAACTCTGAGAAATCCGTCAGGCCCTGCGGCAGTGCGAGTGTTGACCTTATTAAAAACCTTACTGGCTTCGGAGAGTGAGATCACCCAGAGTCCCCTGGGACGGCGGGGACGCTCCTTCACAGCTCAGTGTTGTTTTTATCAGACCAGTATTTTGTGCAGAATATTTAGACTATAATCTATAATGTGCATTATGTTTAGACTATAGTCTAGATCCATCCAGCAAGATCCATCCATCTAGACAGATCCAGCTAGACAGATCCAGCTTAGATCCATCCATCTAGACAGATCCAGCTTAGATCCATCCATCTAGACAGATCCAGCTAGACAGATCCAGCTAGACAGATCCAGCTAGACCCATCCATCTAGACAGGTCCATCTAGACAGATCCAGCTAGACAGATCCAGCTAGACAGATCCATCTAGACAGATCCAGCTAGATCCATCCATCTAGACAGATCCATCTAGACAGATCCAGCTAGACAGATCCAGCTAGATCCATCCATCTAGACAGATCCAGCTAGACCCATCCATCTAGACAGATCCAGCTAGACAGATCCAGCTAGATCCATCCATCTAGACAGATCCAGCTAGATCCATCCATCTAGACAGATCCATCTAGACAGATCCAGCTAGACCCATCCAGCTAGACCCATCTAGCTAGATCCATCCATCTCGACAGATCCAGCTAGATCCATCCATCTAGACAGATCTATCTAGACAGATCCAGCTAGACAGATCCAGCTAGATCCATCCATCTGGACAGATCCAGCTAGACAGATCCAGCTAGACCCATCCATCTAGACAGATCCATCTAGACAGATCCAGCTAGACAGATCCAGCTAGATCCATCCATCTGGACAGATCCATCTAGACAGATCCAGCTAGATCCATCCATCTAGACAGATCCAGCTAGATCCATCCATCTAGACAGATCCATCTAGACAGATCCAGCTAGACCCATCTAGCTAGATCCATCCATCTAGACAGATACAGCTAGACACATCCATCTAGACAGATACAGCTAGACCCATCCATCTAGACAGATCCAGCTAGATCCATCCATCTAGACAGATCCATCTAGACAGATCCAGCTAGACCCATCCATCTAGACAGATCCAGCTAGATCCATCCATCTAGACAGATCCAGCTAGATCCATCCATCTAGACAGATCCAGCTAGACCCATCCATCTAGACAGATCCAGCTAGACCCATCCATCTAGACAGATACAGCTAGACCCATCCATCTAGACAGATCCAGCTAGACGCAGCCATCTAGACAGATCCATCTAGACAGATCCAGCTAGATCCATCCATGTAGACAGATACAGCTAGACCCATCCATCTAGACAGATCCAGCTAGATCCATTCAGCTAGACAGATCCAGCTAGACCCAGCCATCTAGACAGATACAGCTAGACCCATCCATCTAGAAAGATCCAGCTAGACCCATCCATCTAGACCCATCTAGCTAGACCCATCCATCTAGACAGATCCAGCTAGACAGATCCAGCTTAGATCCATCCATCTAGACAGATCCAGCTAGACAGATCCAGCTAGACAGATCCATCTTGACAGATCCAGCTAGACCCATCCATCTAGACAGGTCCATCTAGACAGATCCAGCTAGACAGATCCAGCTAGACAGATCCAGCTAGATCCATCCATCTAGACAGATCCAGCTAGACAGATCCAGCTAGACAGATCCAGCTAGATCCATCCATCTAGACAGATCCAGCTAGACCCATCCATCTAGACAGATCCAGCTAGACAGATCCAGCTAGACAGATCCAGCTAGATCATCCATCTAGACAGATCCAGCTAGATCCATCCGTCTAGACAGATCCATCTAGACAGATCCAGCTAGACCCATCCAGCTAGACCCATCTAGCTAGATCCATCCATCTCGACAGATCCAGCTAGATCCATCCATCTAGACAGATCTATCTAGACAGATCCAGCTAGACAGATCCAGCTAGATCCATCCATCTGGACAGATCCAGCTAGACAGATCCAGCTAGACCCATCCATCTAGACAGATCCATCTAGACAGATCCAGCTAGACAGATCCAGCTAGATCCATCCATCTGGACAGACCCATCTAGACAGATCCAGCTAGATCCATCCATCTAGACAGATCCAGCTAGATCCATCCATCTAGACAGATCCATCTAGACAGATCCAGCTAGACCCATCTAGCTAGATCCATCCATCTGACAGATCCAGCTAGATCCATCCATCTAGACAGATCCAGCTAGACCCATCCATCTAGACAGATCCAGCTAGATCCATCCATCTAGACAGATCCATCTAGACAGATACAGCTAGACCCATCCATCTAGACAGATACAGCTAGATCCATCCATCTAGACAGATCCAGCTAGATCCATCCATCTAGACAGATCCAGCTAGACCCATCCATCTAGACAGATCCAGCTAGATCCATCCATCTAGACAGATACAGCTAGACCCATCCATCTAGACAGATCCAGCTAGACCCATCCATCTAGACAGATCCATCTAGACAGATCCAGCTAGATCCATCCATCTAGACAGATACAGCTAGACCCATCCATCTAGACAGATCCAGCTAGATCCATCCAGCTAGACAGATCCATCTAGACAGATACAGCTAGACCCATCCATCTAGACAGATCCAGCTAGATCCATCCATCTAGACAGATACAGCTAGACCCATCCATCTAGACAGATCCAGCTAGATCCATCCATCTAGACAGATCCATCTAGACAGATCCAGCTAGATCCATCCATCTAGACAGATACAGCTAGACCCATCCAACTAGACAGATCCAGCTAGATCCATCCATCTAGACAGATACAGCTAGACCCATCCATCTAGAAAGATCCAGCTAGACGCGGCCATCTAGACAGATCCAGCTAGACGCGGCCATCTAGACAGATCCAGCTAGATCCATCCATCTGGACAGATCCAGCTAGATCCATCCAACTAGACAGATCCAGCTAGATCCATTCAGCTAGACCCAGTCTGCTGTATTCTGTTCCCAAGACCGAGGCTTGGTGGAAGGGGAGCAGACCTGGCAGGGCTCTCTGTCCCTTTCACAGCCCTGACCCTGGGAATGGACGTCTCTGGAGGTTGGATGGGGGAGATGGGGGGGGAACAGCTGTGACTGTGTCTTAGGAGAGGTGGACTCACGTCGGCTAGGGTAGCTGGATTGAGTGGGTGGTTGGGTGGAGGGCTAGATGATGAGTTGGGTGGAGGGCTAGATGATGAGTTGGGTGGAGGGCTAGATGATGAGTTGGGTGGAGGGCTAGATGATGAGTTGGGTGGAGGGCTAGATGATGAGTTGGGTGGAGGGCTAGATGATGAGTTGGGTGGAGGGCTAGATGATGAGTTGGGTGGAGGGCTAGATGATGAGTTGGGTGGAGGGCTAGATGATGAGTTGGGTGGGGATGTTTTGGGTGACGATGGTATTATCCAGCTGTGACGTACTGTATGTGTGCTGTGGCCCAAATGGCACCCTATTCCCTTTGTAGTGCACTACATTTGAACAGGACCCATTGGACTCATAGGACACATAGGGCTCATAGGACTCATAGGGCTCATAGGGCACATAGGGCTCATAGGGCTCATAGGACCCATAGGGCACATAGGACCCATAGGGCTCATAGGGCTCATAGGACCCATAGGGCACATAGGACCCATAGGGCACATAGGGCTCATAGGGCTCATAGGACTCATAGGACTCATAGGGCTCATAGGACCCATAGGGCACATAGGACCCATAGGGCACATAGGGCTCATAGGACTCATAGGGCTCATAGGACTCATAGGACTCATAGGGCTCATAGGACTCATAGGGCTCATAGGACTCATAGGGCTCATAGGGCTCATAGGGCTCATAGGGCTCATAGGGCTCATAGGGCTCATAGGACCCATAGGGCTCATAGGGCTCTGGTCAAAAGCAGTGCATGAATAGGGTGCCATTTGGGATGCACCCTAAACCCTCTGTGAGGTCGCGTGACATAACAGCCCCCCTGGCCATCCCAGGAAAGTTCCCATGAATCTCTCTGGCTGAGGTTGACACGGAAACGCCCCCGCCCGGTGGAATGCTGAGGCAGGCAGTGGAATGTTTATGAACAGGGGACATTCAGAAGGCAGGCAGGATCTGTGACACACACAGAGAGAGAGAGAGAGAGAGAGAGAGAGAGAGAGAGAGAGAGAGAGAGAGAGAGAGAGAGAGAGAGAGAGAGAGAGAGAGAGAGAGAGAGAGAGAGAGAGAGAGAGAGAGAGAGAGAGAGAGAGAGAGAGAGAGAGAGAGAGAGAGAGAGAGAGAGAGAGAGAGAGAGAGAGAGAGAGAGAGAGAGAGAGAGAGAGAGAGACAGAGGGAGAGAGAGAGAGAGAGAGAGAGAGAGAGAGAGAGAGAGAGAGAGAGAGAACAGGGGACATTCGGAATGGCAGGCAGGATCTGTGACACACACACAGCGAGAGGCTGATATTCAATCAAACACTTTTTACACTGACTTTGTTTACTAACAACTTCCTGTACACACACACACATCTAAACCTGAAAGCCTCTTCCTGTGAGAGTCTACCTAGTAAGAGGTAGTAAGTAGGTCTATACAGGAACAACACCATTCTGTATTCTGTATTACCAATGGAAAAAGAGCAACTCCATCAATGACTACCACACTACAGGTTAGATTGAATTAAACCCGACCAGACACCTTTAAGACAACAGGGGAAACTGCACCTGGCCAAAACCCACAGGATCAG
>NW_026278667.1:0-3566 GCF_023373465.1 Oncorhynchus keta | reverse complement strand
GTGGGGATGTTTGGGAGAGAGGAGTGGGGATGTTAGGGAGAGAGGAGTGGGGATGTTTGGGAGAGAGGAGTGGGGATGTTTGGGAGAGAGGAGTGGGGATGTTAGGGATGGAGGAGTGGGGATGTTTGGGAGAGAGGAGTGGGGATGTTTGGGGAGAGAGGAGTGATGTTTGGGAGAGAGGAGGGGGATGTTTGGGAGAGAGGGAGTGGGGGATGTTTGGGAGAGAGAGTGGGGATGTTAGGGAGAGAGGAGTGGGGATGTTAGGGAGAGAGGAGTGGGGATGTTTGGGAGAGAGGAGTGATGTTAGGGAGAGGGGAGTGGGGATGGGAGAGAGGAGTGGGGAGAGAGAGGGAGTGGGGATGTTAGGGAGAGAGGAGTGGGATGTTAGGGAGAGGAGTGGGGATGTTAGGAGAGAGGGAGTGGGGATGTTTGGGAGAGAGGAGGGATGTTTGGGAGAGAGGAGTGGGGATTGCCCTCGCTAGAAGCTCTTTGAAGAACATATCAAGACCATTTCGAGGACAGCTTTTTCCATCTACGTAACATTGCAAAAATCAGAAACTTTCTGTCCAAAAATGATGCAGAAAAATTAATCCATGCTTTTGTCACTTCTAGGTTAGACTACTGCAATGCTCTATTTTCCGGCTACCCGGATAAAGCACTAAATAAACTTCAGTTAGTGCTAAATACGGCTGCTAGAATCCTGACTAGAACCAAAAAATTTGATCATATTACTCCAGTGCTAGCCTCTCTACACTGGCTTCCTGTCAAAGCAAGGGCTGATTTCAAGGTTTTACTGCTAACCTACAAAGCATTACATGGGCTTGCTCCTACCTACCTCTCTGATTTGGTCCTGCCGTACATACCTACACGTACGCTACGGTCACAAGACGCAGGCCTCCTAATTGTCCCTAGAATTTCTAAGCAAACAGCTGGAGGCAGGGCTTTCTCCTATAGAGCTCCATTTTTATGGAACGGTCTGCCTACCCATGTCAGAGACGCAAACTCGGTCTCAACCTTTAAGTCTTTACTGAAGACTCATCTCTTCAGTGGGTCATATGATTGAGTGTAGTCTGGCCCAGGAGTGGGAAGGTGAACGGAAAGGCTCTGGAGCAACGAACCGCCCTTGCTGTCTCTGCCTGGCCGGTTCCCCTTTTCCACTGGGATTCTCTGCCTCTAACCCTGTTACGGGGCTGAGTCACTGGCTTGCTGGGGCTCTCTCGTGCCGTCCCTGGGGGTGCGTCACCTGGGTGGGTTGATTCACTGTTGTGGTCGGCCTGTCTGGGTTGCCCCCCCTTGGGTTGTACCGTGGCGGAGATCTTTGTGGGCTATACTCGGCCTTGTCTCAGGATGGTAAGTTGGTGGTTGAAGATATCCCTCTAGTGGTGTGGGGATGTGCTTTGGCAAAGTGGGTGGGGTTATATCCTTCCTGTTTGGCCCTGTCCGGGGTGTCCTCGGATGGGGCCACAGTGTCTCCTGACCCCTCCTGTCTCAGCCTCCAGTATTTATGCTGCAGTAGTTTATGTGTCGGGGGGCTAGGGTCAGTTTGTTATATCTGGAGTACTTCTCCTGTCCTATTCGGTGTCCTGTGTGAATCTAAGTGTGCGTTCTCTAATTCTCTCCTTCTCTTCTCTCTTTCTCTCTCTCGGAGGACCTGAGCCCTAGGACCATGTCCCAGGACTACCTGACATGAGGACTCCTTGCTGTCCCCAGTCCACCTGGCCATGCTCCTGCTCCAGTTTCAACTGACCTGAGCCCTAGGACCGTGCCCCAGGACTACCTGACATGAAGGCTCCTTGCTGTCCCCAGTCCACCTGACTGTGCTGCTGCTCCAGTTTCAACTGTTCTGCCTTATTATTATTCGACCATGCTGGTCATTTATGAACATTTGAACATCTTGGTCATGTTCTGTTATAATCTCTACCCGGCACAGCCAGAAGAGGACTGGCCACCCCACATAGCCCGGTTCCTCTCTAGGTTTCTTCCTAGGTTTTGGCCTTCTAGGGAGTTTTTCCTAGCCACCGTGCATTTACACCTGCATTGTTTGCTGTTGAGGAGTGGGGATGTGTGGGAGAGAGGAGTGGGGATGTTAGGGAGAGAGGAGTGGGATGTTAGGGAGAGAGGAGGGGGATGTTTGGGAGAGAGGAGTGGGGATGTTTGGGAGAGAGGAGTGGGGGTGCTTGGGGAGAGAGGAGGGGGGTGCTTGGGAGAGAGGAGTGGGGGTGCTTGGGAGAGAGGAGTGGGGATGTTAGGGAGAGAGGAGTGGGGGTGCTTGGGAGAGAGAGGAGTGGGGGGTGCTTGGGAGAGAGGAGTGGGGGTGCTTGGGAGAGAGGAGTGGGGATGCTTGGGAGAGAGGAGTGGGGATGTTTGGGAGAGAGGAGTGGGGATGTTTGGGAGAGAGGAGTGGGATGTTTGGGAGAGAGGAGTGGGGATGTTTGGGGAGTTAGAGAGTGGGGGTTGGTGGGGGAGAGAGGAGGGGGATGTGTGTGGGAGAGAGGAGTGGGGATGTTTGGGGAGAGAGGAGTGGGGATGTTTGGGAGAGAGGAGTGGGGATGTTAGGGAGAGAGGAGGGGGATGTTAGGGAGAGAGGAGTGGGGATGTTAGGGAGAGAGGAGTGGGGATGTTTGGGAGAGAGGAGTGGGGATGTTAGGGAGAGAGGAGTGGGGATGTTAGGGAGAGAGGAGTGGGGATGTTAGGGAGAGAGAGGGATGTGGGAGAGAGGAGTGGGGATGTTGGGAGAGAGGAGTGGGGATGTTGGGAGAGAGGAGTGGGGATGTGTGGGAGAGAGGAGTGGGGATGTTAGGGAGAGAGGAGTGGGGATGTTTGGGAGAGAGGAGTGGGGATGTTTGGGAGAGAGGAGTGGGGATGTGTGGGAGAGAGGAGTGGGGATGTTTGGGAGAGAGAGGGGGATGTTGGGAGAGAGGAGTGGGATGTTGGGAGAGAGGAGTGGGGATGTTAGGGGAGAGAGGAGTGGGGATGTGTTGGGAGAGAGGAGTGGGGATGTTTGGGAGAGAGGAGTGGGGATGTTATGGGAGAGAGGAGTGGGGATGTTTGGGAGAGAGGAGTGGGGATGTTTGGGAGAGAGGAGTGGGGATGTTTGGGAGAGAGGAGTGGGGATGTTTGGGAGAGAGGAGTGGGGATGTTGGGGAGAGAGGAGTGGGGATGTTAGGGAGAGAGGAGTGGGGATGTTAGGGAGAGAGGAGTGGGGATGTTTGGGAGAGAGGAGTGGGGATGTTTGGGAGAGAGGAGTGGGGATGTTTGGGAGAGAGGAGTGGGGATGTTTGGGAGAGAGGAGTGGGGATGTTTGGGAGAGAGGAGTGGGGATGTTTGGGAGAGAGGAGTGGGGATGTGTGGGAGAGAGGAGTGGGGATGTTTGGGAGAGAGGAGTGGGGATGTGTGGGAGAGAGGAGTGGGGATGTTAGGGAGAGAGGAGTGGGGATGTTTGGGAGAGAGGAGTGGGGATGTTATGGGAGAGAGGAGTGGGGATGTTTGGGAGAGAGGAGTGGGGATGTTTGGGAGAGAGGAGTGGGGATGTTTGGGAGAGAGGAGTGGGGATGTTTGAGAGAGAG